>NC_143050.1:19875000-20031666 GCF_057628025.1 Oncorhynchus mykiss
CACCACTATAGTCAGTATCTACCCACCACCACTATAGTCAGTATCTACCCACCACCACTATAGTCAGTATCTACCCACCACCACAACAGCCACTATCTACCCCCCACGAATACAGCCACTATCTACCCGCCACTACTACAGCCACTATCTAACCCCCCACCACTACAGCCAGAACCTACCCACCACCACTACAGTCACTGTCTACCCACCACCACTACAGTCACTATCTACCCCCACCACTACAGTCACTATCTACCCCCACCACTACAGTCACTATCTACCCCCACCACTACAGCCACTATCTACCAGCCACCACTCCAGCCACTCTCTACCCCCCCCCCCACCACTATTGTCACTATCTACCCAACACCACTATAGTCAGTATCTACCCACCACCACTACAGCAGCTTCTACCCCCCACCACTACAGTCAGTATCTACCCCCCACCACTACAGCAGCTTCTACCCCCCACCACTACAGTCAGTATCTACCCCACACTTCTACAGTCACTCTCTTCCCACCACCACTAAAGCCACTATCTACCAACCACCACTACATCCACTATCTATCCCCACCACTACAGTCAGTATCTACCCCCCACCACTACAGCAGCTTCTACCCCCCACCACTACAGTCAGTATCTACCCCCCACTTCTACAGTCACTCTCTTCCCACCACCACTAAAGCCACTATCTACCAACCACCACTACATCCACTATCTACCCACACCACTATAGTCAGTATCTACCCACCACCACTAGAACCACTGTCTACCCCCACCACTACAGTCACTATCAACCCCCCACCTCTATTGTCTGTATCTACCCCCAATCACTACAGACAGTATCTAACCCCCACCACTACAGTCACTATCTACCCACCACCACTACAGCCACTGTCTACCAACCACCACTACAGCCACTATCTACCCCCCACCAACACAGCCAATATTTACCCACCACCACTACAGCCACTGTCTACCAACAACCACTTCAGTCACTATCTACTCCCACCACTACAGTCAATATCTTCCCACCACCACTAAAGTCACTATCTACCAACCACAACTACCGCCACTATCTACCCACCACCACTATAGTCAGTATCTACCCACCACCACTATAGTCAGTATCTACCCACCACCACTATAGTCAGTATCTACCCACCACCACAACAGCCACTATCTACCCCCCACGAATACAGCCACTATCTACCCGCCACTACTACAGCCACTATCTAACCCCCCACCAACACAGCCAATATTTACCCACCACCACTACAGCCACTGTCTACCAACAACCACTTCAGTCACTATCTACTCCCACCACTACAGTCAATATCTTCCCACCACCACTAAAGTCACTATCTACCAACCACAACTACCGCCACTATCTACCCACCACCACTATAGTCAGTATCTACCCACCACCACTATAGTCAGTATCTACCCACCACCACTATAGTCAGTATCTACCCACCACCACAACAGCCACTATCTACCCCCCACGAATACAGCCACTATCTACCCGCCACTACTACAGCCACTATCTAACCCCCCACCACTACAGCCAGAACCTACCCACCACCACTACAGTCACTGTCTACCCACCACCACTACAGTCACTATCTACCCCCACCACTACAGTCACTATCTACCCCCACCACTACAGTCACTATCTACCCCCACCACTACAGCCACTATCTAACCCCCCACAACTACAGCCAGAACCTACCCAAAACCACTACAGTCACTGTCTACCCACCACCACTACAGTCACTATCTACCACCACCACTACAGTCACTATCTACCCACCACCACTACAGCCACTGTCTACCAACCACCACTATTGTCACTATCTACCCACCAACACCACAAAAGTCAGTAGCTACCCAACACCACAACAGCCACTATCTACAACCCACCAATACAGCCACTATCTACCTGCCACCACTACAGCCACTATCTAACACCCCACTACTACAGCCAGAATATACCCAACAGCACTACAGACAGAATCTACCCACCACCACTAAAGCCACTATCTACCAACCACCACTACATCCACTATCTACCCACACCACTATAGTCAGTATCTACCCACCACCACTAGAACCACTGTCTACCCCCACCACTACAGTCACTATCAACCCCCCACCTCTATTGTCTGTATCTACCCCCAATCACTACAGACAGTATCTAACCCCCACCACTACAGTCACTATCTACCCACCACCACTACAGCCACTGTCTACCAACCACCACTACAGCCACTATCTACCCCCCACCAACACAGCCAATATTTACCCACCACCACTACAGCCACTGTCTACCAACAACCACTTCAGTCACTATCTACTCCCACCACTACAGTCAATATCTTCCCACCACCACTAAAGTCACTATCTACCAACCACAACTACCGCCACTATCTACCCACCACCACTATAGTCAGTATCTACCCACCACCACTATAGTCAGTATCTACCCACCACCACAACAGCCACTATCTACCCCCCACGAATACAGCCACTATCTACCCGCCACTACTACAGCCACTATCTAACCCCCCACCAACACAGCCAATATTTACCCACCACCACTACAGCCACTGTCTACCAACAACCACTTCAGTCACTATCTACTCCCACCACTACAGTCAATATCTTCCCACCACCACTAAAGTCACTATCTACCAACCACAACTACCGCCACTATCTACCCACCACCACTATAGTCAGTATCTACCCACCACCACTATAGTCAGTATCTACCCACCACCACTATAGTCAGTATCTACCCACCACCACAACAGCCACTATCTACCCCCCACGAATACAGCCACTATCTACCCGCCACTACTACAGCCACTATCTAACCCCCCACCACTACAGCCAGAACCTACCCACCACCACTACAGTCACTGTCTACCCACCACCACTACAGTCACTATCTACCCCCACCACTACAGTCACTATCTACCCCCACCACTACAGTCACTATCTACCCCCACCACTACAGCCACTATCTAACCCCCCACAACTACAGCCAGAACCTACCCAAAACCACTACAGTCACTGTCTACCCACCACCACTACAGTCACTATCTACCACCACCACTACAGTCACTATCTACCCACCACCACTACAGCCACTGTCTACCAACCACCACTATTGTCACTATCTACCCACCAACACCACAAAAGTCAGTAGCTACCCAACACCACAACAGCCACTATCTACAACCCACCAATACAGCCACTATCTACCTGCCACCACTACAGCCACTATCTAACACCCCACTACTACAGCCAGAATATACCCAACAGCACTACAGACAGAATCTACCCACCACCACTACAGTCACTGTCTTCCCACCACCACTACAGTCACTGTCTACCCACCACCACTACAGCCAGAATCTACCCACCACCACTACAGTCATTGTCTACCCACTACCACTAAAGTCAGTATCTACCCACCACCACTATAGTCAGTATCTACCCACCACCAATACAGCCACTGTCTCCCCACCACCACACAAACATTATCTACCTCCCACCAATACAGCCACTATCTAACCGCCACCACTACATCAACTATCTACCCCCCCACTACAGCCACTATCTACCCGCCACCACTACAGGCACTATCTACCAACCACCACTACAGCCACTACATACCCACCACCACTACAGCCACTATCTACCAACCACCACTACATTCACTATCTACACCCACAGCTACAGCCACTATCTACCCCCAACACTACAGTCAGAATATACCCACCACCACTACGGTCACTTTCCACCCAACACCACTATAGTCACTGTCTACCAACCACCACTACAGACAGAATATACCCACCACCACTACGGTCACTTTCTACCCAACACCACTACAGTCACTATCTACCCAGCACCACTACAGTCACTATCAACCCCCCACATCTATTGTCGGTATCTACCCCCCATCACTACAGCCATTATCTAACCCCCCACCTCTACAGTAAGTATCTACCCCCACCCCTACAGTCACTATCTACCCACCAACACCACAGTCACTATCTACCCCCACCACTACAGTTACTATCTACCCCCCACGACTACAGTCAGTATCTAACCTCCACCCCTACAGTCGCTATCAACCCACCACCACTACAGTCATTATCTACCAACCACAACTACCGCCACTATCTATCCACCACCACTATAGTCAGTATCTACCCACCACCACCAAAGTCAGTATCTACCCACCAACACCACAGTCACTATCTACCCCCACCACTATATCCTCTATCTACCCCCCACCACTACAGCCACTATCTACCAACCACAACTACAGCCACTTTCTACCCACCACCACTATAGTCAGTATCTACCCACCACCACTAAAGTCACTATCAACCCACCAACACCACAGTCACTATCTACCCCCACCACTACAGTTACTATCTACCCCCAACCACTACAGTCAGTATCTAACCCCCACCCCTACAGTCACTATCAACCCACCACCACTACAGTCAATATCTACCAACCACCACTACAGGCACTCTCTACCCCCCACCAATACAGCAACTATCTACCCACCACCACTACAGTCAATATCTACCAACCACCACTACAGGCACTCTCTACCCCTCACCAATACAGCAACTATCTACCCCCACCACTACAGCCACTCTCTACCCCCCACCAATACAGCCACTATCTACCCACCACCACTACAGTCAGTATCTACCCACCACCACTACTGTCACTATCTACCCACCACCACTACTGTCACTATCTACCCAACACCACTATAGTCAGTATCTACCCACCACCACTACAGCAACTTCTACCCCCCACCACTACAGTCAGTATCTACCCCCCACCACTACAGCAGCTTCTACCCCCCACCACTACAGTCAGTATCTACCCCCCACTACTACAGTCACTCTCTTCCCACCACCACTAAAGCCACTATCTACCAACCACCACTACATCCACTATCTACCCACACCACTATAGTCAGTATCTACCCACCACCACTACAGTCAGTATCTACCCCCACCACTACAGCCACTCTCTACCCCCCACCAATACAGCCACTATCTACCAACCACCACTACATCCACTATCTACCCACACCACTATAGTCAGTATCTACCCCCCACCACTACAGCAGCTTCTACCCACCACCACTACAGTCAGTATCTACCCCCCACTACTACAGTCACTCTCTTCCCACCACCACTAAAGCCACTATCTACCAACCACCACTACATCCACTATCTACCCACACCACTATAGTCAGTATCTACCCACCACCACTACAGTCAGTATCTACCCACCACCACTACACTTACTGTCTACCCATTACCACTACAGCCAGAATCTACCCACCACCACCACCACAGCCACTATCTACCCACCACCACTACTGTCACTATCTACCCATCACCACTACTGTCACTATCTACCCACCACCACTACAGTCACTGTCTACCAACCACCACTACAGTCACTATCTACCCAACACCACTATAGTCAGTATCTACCCACCACCACTACAGCAGCTTCTACCCCCCACCACTACAGTCAGTATCTACCCCCCACCACTACAGCAGCTTCTACCCCCCACCACTACAGTCAGTATCTACCCCCCACTACTACAGTCACTCTCTTCCCACCACCACTAAAGCCACTATCTACCAACCACCACTACATCCACTATCTACCCACACCACTATAGTCAGTATCTACCCACCACCACTACAGCCACTGTCTACCCCCACCACTACAGCCACTGTCTACCCCCACCACTACAGCCACTATCTACCCACACCACTATAGTCACTATCTACCAACCACCACTACACTTACTGTCTACCCATCACCACCACAGCCACTATCTACCCACCACCACTACTGTCACTATCTACCCACCACCACTACTGTCACTATCTACCCCCACCACTACAGTCACTATCTACCCCCACCACTACAGTCACTATCTACCCACCACCACTACAGCCACTATCTACCAACCACCACTATAGTCAGTATCTACCCACCACCACTATAGTCAGTATCAACCCCCCACCACTACAGCCACTATCTACCCAACACCACTATAGTCAGTATCTACCCACCACCCCTACAGTCAGTATCTACCCAACACCACTATAGTCAGTATCTACCCAACACCACTATAGTCAGTATCTACCCACCACCCCTACAGTCAGTATCTACGACATCCGGACAGACAGACTCCTCCACACGGCCATGTCATTTGCTGGTCATTGCAGCAGTTACAGTTTAGACCTGATCTATCTCTCTCATGTTGTATCTAGATAACAACGATGGTAAAGCATCAATGTTACTGTGTATCTATATTCTTGAAAAGGATGCGTATGCTAAGAGAAGCAAATCTAATGACAACCAAAATAGAACAATTACCTCCTGCTGGGTAAACAAACATCTGTTGTCATCAGCAGACTCATGACAGACGCTACATGACAAGTGTTTGGGAGTGTTTGATGGAGTTCCTTCTGGTGTCTCAGACTGTTGTGTTGTTGTAGAGATGCTGTTCTGTTCTGAGATGTTATTAATAGTCTGACAGACAGCTCAATCACAGCACTGCCCGTCAGATGTTGCCTATCCACAAGCCTCTGTGCTGCTGATTATGGAAGAAGACAGCAAAGACTGAGAGTGGTGCGGATGCATTGTTTCAGGTCATCCTAGTTTTGTTAGCACTGATTTTAACTATCCCCTGTCAACATGCCCACTTGATTTAGTATTTAGACTTGACAGGGTGCTAGACACCAACTGTTGACGCAGGCTAGCATGTGATGTGTGTGTGTGTGTGTGTGTGCGAGAGAAAGGATGCATACACTCACGCACGCACACACACGGACAGGGGACAGAAAAATAACGAGACATTGGACAATTCAAATACCAATGATGTCACCCTTCTTATTGCCTAGCAGCATCCAACCAAATGAGACTGCAGATCAAACAAACTGTGAGAACAAAGTGTGTGTGTGTGTGTGTGTGTGTGTGTGTGTGTGTGTGTGTGTGTGTGTGTGTGTGTGTGTGTGTGTGTGTGTGTGTGTGTGTGTGTGTGTGTGTGTGTGTGTGTGTGTGTGTGTGTGTGTGTGTGTGTGTGTGTGTGTGTGTGTGTGTGTGTGTGTGTGTGTGTGTGAGGGTGGCATACTGAGACAGAGATGCAGTGTGTGAGAGGGGAGAACAGGAGCCCCAGAAGAACATCAATTTGTGTCAACATGAACGCTCAAAAAGAAACACACTTGAGACAAGAATTTTATAACATAGGTTTTTATGTATCCCCCCCAAAAAAACTGGAATGTACAGGAGAGAGGAGGCCAGGGAGGTAACATAAACCATCTTATAGTGTCCTACAAAGTCTGCACTTAATCATCTCACAACACTCCTGGCAATCTCTCAACAGTCAGCCTTGGCAATCTCTCAACAGTCAGCCTTATCAATCTCAAAAAGGTCTTTACAATCTACCTAGCACATCTAGTCTCATGACAGTATCCCTCGTCTCATGACAGTATCCCTTTTCTCACCAACGTCTCATGACAGTATCCCACGTCTCATGACAGTATCCCTCGCCTCACCATTGTCTCATGACAGTATCCCTTGTGTCATAACATTATCCCTCGTCTCACAAATGTCTCATGTCAGTATCCTTCGTCTCACCAACGTCTGATCTGTCTCTCCTCAGTTCTGAAGTGAAAACCAGAGCGCCTCCTTCTCTGGATTAGGTTATTGCCACAAAATAACTGAGTGGAAATCAGCAGGTGAGAAAGATGGTGAAACCAAATGAAACACTACAGTATATGGAAAATGGTACACAGGGTATGGTAGAATGGACGGCAGATTTACACTAGCCTTACTGAGTCCAGCTGGTCCCTGTGAAAGCTGAATGTCTTGAAAGGTACACAAGGACATGACGTGATTATTCAAGCAATCAAAAAAATCTATATTTTCCTCTCTTGTGAGAGGCGTCTGTCCGCCATGTCTCAGGTAGTGTGCTGCTGCTTGTAGTCCAATCAGAGTCCAATATTATTGAAGGGTTGTGACGTCAATATGAGGTCCAGAATGTCCCAGAGTGATGATGAAATGTCACAGAGAGATGACATCAGACCCAGCGGGAGCTGATCTGTGATGTTTCCCATCACTCTGTCACTACCTTCAACGCTCTGACTATGAACCTCAACATCATAGAAACCATCATACAACATAAAAACAACTACAGTGGAAATCAGTTACTTTGTATGAAAACATTTATGAAACAATACATCTATGTCTGTGTATGAGGTGTGGTCCTGGGACCTGAGGACTGAGTTTAAAAGCCACAGAGATGTTTAAAGAGAATGAAAGAGATGTTTCACCTATAGCAGTCAGTATGTGCACATAAGTGTTGAAAGGGTCCAGCAGAAAAAGGAAGTTCTAAATCACATTGGCAGGTGGACTTCAACATATACAGTTGAAGTCGGAAGATTACATACGCCTTTGCCGAATACATTTAAACTCAGTTTTTCACCATTCCTGACATTTAATCCTAGTTAAAATTCCCTGTCTTAGGTCAGTTAGGATCACCACTTTATTTTAAGAATGTGAAATGTCAGAATAATAGTAGAGATAATGATTTATTTCAGCTTTTATTTCTTTCATCACATTCCCAGTGGGTCAGAAGTTTACATACACTATATTAGTATTTGGTAGCATTGCCTTTAAATTGTTTAACTTGGGTCAAACGTTTTGGGTAGCCTTCCACAAGCTTCCCACAATAAGTTGGGTACATTTTGGCCCATTCCTCCTGACAGAGCTGGTGTAACTGAGTCAGGTTTGTAGGCCTCCTTACTCACACACGTTTATCAGTTCTGCCCACACATTTTCTATATTAATGAGGTCAGGGCTTTGTGATGGCCACTCCAATACCTTGACTTTGTTGTCCTTAAACCATTTTGCCACAACTTTGGAAGTATGCTTGGGGTCATTGTTAATTTGGAAGAACCAAGCTTTAACTTCCTGACAGATGTCTTGAGATGTTGCTTCAATATATCCACTTAATTTTCCTTCCTTATTATGCCATCTATTTTGTGAAGTGCACCAGTCCCTCCTGCAGCAAAGCACCCTCACAACATGATGCTGCCACCCCCGTGCTTCACGGTTAGGATGGTGTTCTTCAGCTTGCAAGCCTCCCCCTTTTTCCTCCAAACATAACAATAGTCATTATGGCCAACTAGTTCTATTTTTGTTTCATCAGACCAGAGGACATTTCTCCAAAAAGTACGATCTTTGTCCCCATGTGCAGTTGCAAAACATAGTCTGGCTTTTTTTATGGCGGTTTTGGAGCAGTGGCTTCTTCCTTGCTGAGCGGCCTTTCAAGTTATGTCGATATAGGACAAGTTTAACTGTGGATATGGATACTTTTGGACCTGTTTCCTGCAGCATCTTCACAAGGTCCTTTGCTGTTGTTCTGGTAGCGATTTGCACTTTTCGCACCAAAGTACGTTCATTTCTAGGAGACAGAACACGTCTCCTTCCTGAGCGGTATGACGGCTGCGTGGTCCCATAGTGTTTATACTTGCGTACTATTGTTTGTACAGATGAACGTGGTCAGGCATTTGGAAATTGCTCCCAAGGATGAACCAGATTTGTGGAGGTCTACAATATTTTTTTCTGAGGTCTTGGCTTATTTCTTTTGATTTTCCCATGATGTCAAGCAAAGAGGCACTGAGTTTGAAGGTAGACCTTGAAAGACATCCACAGGTACCCCTCCAATTGACTCAAATTATGTCAATTAGCCTATCAGAAGTTTCTGAAGCCATGACCTCATTTTCTGGAATTTTCCAAGCTGTTTAAAGGCACAGTCAACTTAGTGTATGTAAACTTCTGACCCACTGGAATTAAGATACAGTGAATTTATAAGTGAAATAATCTATTTGTTAACAATTGTTGGAAAAATTACTTGTGTCATGCACAAAGTAGATGTCCTAACCGACTTGTCAAAACTATAGTTTGTTAACAAGAAATTTGTAGAGTGGTTGAATAACGAGTTTTAATGACAACCTAAGTGTATGTAAACTTCCGAATTCAACTGTATATGTTGACTATCGCCTGTGTCATTTCAACAATGAACTCCGACCTTTTCACCTTTATTAATTCCTGCGGCCAACCACAGGTCATCAGTTACCAGTGCAGTGTGGGAAACAAAACCAAACAGATAATTCACCTCTAAAAAAAAACACTTTCAGCGGGCGTAGAGAAGCAACATGAACAATGCAGTGTGTTAAGGTTTCAGTTCTGTTGCTATGGATGTGCATCTGGAGGCACAGTATGGGAGAATCACAGTGTTTGTGGCTTCATCTGTTCAAACACTTTCCCAATACTGTCATTTTCTTCGTCTTATTGAGTACGCCTCTTTGTACTGTTGTACTATCCTCCTTCCTCTGTGAAACTTTATATACAGAAAAGTGAACTATTTCAATGCTAAGGCATTGAGAATGGGAAAACAGAAGAGAAGACAAACACAAACACTGAAATAAATAAGTACCTAGATCTCATCCAGACTCTAAAACAGAGAACATACAGTACAATACATACAAGAAAAACTGTGTCTAACAGAAATCTGAATGGAAATATAAAAATCTACAAATGAGTTATGAAATTATAATTTTATATAATCTGTAAATGATAACAGTGGGTAGAAATCAGAATCTTGCTTTGATATTTGTTCTTGTGGTACTGGTTTTACACACCAAACACAAGCAGACTTACAGGTTATGCGTAGGCACGCACGCACGCACACACATTCCGTCACACACACATACACAAACACACACACTAACACTTTGAAAAGGTTTGACATTTCAGATCCACTGTCCTCCCTTTGAGTGAGAGGTGGGGACTGAGTCGCTGCCACAGTCCGTCAGCATAATGGCCCACATGTCCAGGACTCACGACCTCCATCATTGGGTTCACAGCAGGGAACAGATCAATACCCCCACCCAGACACAACCACCCCTCCATCCATCCATCCATCCACAGTGTCAGAGCACTGTACAGCACAGTCCATGGGGCAGGAGGTTGAGGATAGCCATCCCAAACAGTCAGCCATAGAGAGGGTGTTGGGGTGAGTGAGGGAGTAGAGGGAGCTAGAGGGACAGTTTTATTTCTATGTTGAAAACAGCAGTCTATGTGTTGGTACACCTGTATGTCTATGTCAGCCGGGCTGTGTGGCTGTCCCTCTCTCATACTTTGTAGTAGATGTTGGCTGGGCTCTGGGGGGGCATCTCCTGGACGATATAGACGGGGTGGCCGTAGTCCCCGCTCACCTTCTCATAGTGCGGGCAGTAGGCCGAGTCTGAAGTCCGCAGCGGGATGATGATGTCACTGGGCTCTGAGCCGTTGTTGCCTCCGGTGGAGCAGCCGGCCCCGCTGGTGCTGCCCCTCTTGGGGGTGAGGGTGGTCAGGGTCAGGGTGGGGTGGTGAGTCTCAGAGTGCTTGTTCTGTCGCCAGCGGTAACACACCACACAGATGACTGCGGTCACGATGAGGAGGAAAGCTCCGCCCCCTACCACTCCAGCGATTACCGCTACGCTAGAGGAGGTTGGAGGGTTGTTCCCGTTGTTCCCCTCGCCCTCGCCACCTGCCTTGGGTATCGTCCCATTCCCTGTAAGGGTAGAGAGATCAGGATCAATGACTTACTAATACTGTAGATACTGTATCATTAAACCAGTGAAGTGAGTTCTCTCCCTCTGGATACTGTACTGTAGACTGACTTACCTTTGGGGTGGAAGCGGTTTGGGTCTGGTTTGGGTTTGGGTGGGAGGCCATAAGCAGCTATGGGGAATCATACAGTTGGTTTAGGGTTGTAAACATTTTTATGAATTTGCTTTTCTGTAAAGTGTATTGACAATTGAGGCTTTTGTTAAAGGACAATTCACTTTTCTCTAAGCAAATCTGTATATTACAATGTTATATTCCATTTTGTTGGACTCAGAAAGTGCACACAGAAAATATTGCTTGAGTCCAACAAAATGGAATATAACGTTGGGGATAACATTTTGCAATTACAGATTTTCATGTGTTTTTATTTTTAATTGATTTATTTTACCTTTTATTTAACTAAGCAAGTCAGTTAAGAACAGCAAAGATGCTGTTTCAAAAGTTGTTGTTTTTTTGTGTGCATTTGTTCATGTTTTATCTGTGACCCTGCAACTGCAGAACGAACATGAGTAAGTATATTGCTGCTGGGGTAAGTTTGTTCCAAAAAAGTGAACTTGTTCTTTAAATGCACTTAAAATAAATTGTGATTTGATTTGGCATATGGCAGGTTCATGAATATTATGAATATAAGGCCTTTACAAGAATACTGAAGACCCCATGTGCATTCATCTATATGAGGATGATAACTATTGAATGACTGATATGAAACCAAATCAAGGACAATCTATCTGATGAAAATACTCACTCTGTCCCACTTTGAGAATCACCTTCATCCCTCGTGTCACACACACTCCTCCTCTCATGCTGTCCAGTCCCTGCCTTGTCCCATCTGAGGTAGCTAAGAGATGAAGAGGAGGGGAGGAAGACTACAGTTAGATAGATACCTTACAACAGGGATGGGCAACTTTGATGGGGTTGGGGGCTACAACATTGCGAACGAAACATTTTAACAGCTCAATGTTTGACAGCGGAGATACGTGTTTTAGAGTTAATTCCGTGCAATTCTACAAATTTTGCCATAGGTTGGAGAGAAATGTTTGCAGTTTTTAATAAGATATTTGAGTGAGACTGACTAACAAAATCAATGGGGGTCACCCGGTTGATAATTTGACCATGATTAAGAAGTTTAGATGGCTGGCGGGCTAATTGAGTGACTATAAGTAACTGACATAATGAGAAAAACTGCTGATGCATAATCACATGTCAAAATTACACCTTGTGTATTCTACCATTCTAACTTGCAACAGTAAGTTGAGACCCCGACTGAGTTAAAAAAAAAACTAAAACAAGTGGGGCCTTCTGGCCAGGGGAACTAGGTCAGAGCAGGGAGCCAGAAGTATTGCCCTGTCAGAAACACTGAACTCAATCCCACAACCATGCCTATGACATGACCCATATCGCCCACACAATTCCCCAGACACAGTCAGAATAACAAGCCAGCCACATCCCCTGACTGTTTAAATACCAACCCAGTCATATTAATCCAAATCAAGACTAGTGGCCATTTAATGACCACATCACTCATAATCACATCACATCACATGACCACATGACACCCTCCTACAGTATCAACCACCCCTTCTATTTATCGCTTGAGGCTATAGATTACATAACACCAGTGGGTAAGGTGTAAGGAAAGGTATTACAAATCCCCACAAAATACTACAGTTTACTATAGAATTCTGTAGTAAGTGGTAGTTTACTGTAGAAAACCACAACAGTGGTAGGCCTGATCACCGACAATGATGAGACCGCCTATAGGGAGGAGGTCAGAGAACTGGCAGTGTGGTGCCAGGACAACAACCTCTCCCTCAATGTGAGCAAGACAAAGGAGCTGATCGTGGACTACAGGAAAAGGCGGGCCGAACAGGCCCCCATTAACATTGACGGGGCTGTAGTCGGGGGGTCGAGAGTTTCAAGTTCCTTGGTGTCCACATCAAGCTTGGGAAATCTTTTTGTATCCAAATCCGGCTTTAAACTTCTTCACAACAGTATCTCGGACCTGCCTGGTGTGTTCCTTGTTCTTCATGATGCTCTCTGCGCTTTTAACGGACTATCACAGTGCAGGTGCATTTATACGGAGACTTGATTACACACAGGTGGATTGTATTTATCATCATTAGTCATTTAGGTCAACATTGGATCATTCAGAGATCCTCACTGAACTTCTGGAGAGAGTTTGCTGCACTGAAAGTAAAGGGGCTGAATAATTTTGCACGCCCAATTTTTCAGTTTTTGATTTGTTAAAAAAGTTTGAAATATCCAATAAATGTCGTTCCACTTCATGATTGTGTCCCACTTGTTGTTGATTCTTCACAAAAAAATACAGTTTTATATCTTTATGTTTGAAGCCTGAAATGTGGCAAAAGGTCGCAAAGTTCAAGGGGGCCGAATACTTTCGACAGGCACTGTATGTATTACTTTCCAAATAAACTTTATATTTCCATGGAAATACATGGGTAGCCATGAGAAAGGCTCCATCTGAATTCACTTGCCGACATTCCTCTGCACTGCCACACGTAGCTTTTTCTCAGCTGGCACAATTTGATTGGCTGCTGTCCGATTCAAACTGTAATCCGTTAAACGAAGAGTTGAAGCGCTGGACACTTTTTAAAATCATTTTTAATATTAGCATATTTTTTTATATTTGGGCTTGGTTAGGGTATCAATCGGGTCAAAAGGCTCAAGTCCAAGTTAAATCACAAGTCATTAGAGTTAAAGTCAAAGTCGAGTTGCAAGTCATCATATTTGTGGCTCGAGGTAGACTCGAGTCCAAGTCATGTGACTCGAGTCCAAGTCATGTGACTCGAGTCCACACCTCTGGTAAATACTACAGTATACTACAATCTGCAAAAGCACTGCAGTAAATTCTGCAGTCTGCAATATCACAACATTAATTACTATAGTTTACTATAGTTTTTTTTACTACAGTATTTACTGTATACTATAGTAAATTGTTAATACTACAGTATACTGCATTCATGTCAGCAACACTACAGTAACTAAGTATTCTACAACAGTATTTAGTATCCGTGACAGTATTAGTCCGCAAAAACACTACAGTGAACACTATAGTATTCATACCATAGTATTTTTTCATGTGGATCCTCTCTCTCTCTCTCTCTCTCTCTCTTTCTCTCTCTCTCTCTCTCTCTCTATTGGAAGCAAAGGTGCAAAGAGGGAGAGAAGGAGAGGTGTAAGAACCATATATAAACAGAAAAGCGATAAAGAATGAGAGATAGAGAGGGTGAGAATGAGATATAAAGAATGAAATAGAGAGGATTATTAGAGAGGGAGAGGTAGAGGGAGGAGGGAGGGAGGGTGGCTTTCATGGTGTATGGTATTTGAGTTGAGCAGACTCTCTCGCATGTCTCAGTTTAAAGGTTCACTGGTTTACTGAACATATATGACAAAGTGCTAATGACATGATTGTGTATGTGACAGACAGACACACACACACAGACAGGAGTACATAGACACACATATATACATGCATGCATGCATGCACAATCGAGATGTAATCAAGATGATAACCAACTTTGGAGAGAGACAGAGAAGAAGAATGGAGAGAAAGAGCAAAGGAGAAAGAGAGAAAAGAAGGAATGAGTAATTGAGATGATGATCTGTGGTGAAGGAGAGAAAGAGAGAGAGCGGGATACACAGACACGGACAGAAACAGGCGGAAGTCTGCCCCGAAAACCCCCAACAGAAGACAAAAGGGAAAAACTGTTCATTCATTTAACTACAAGGAGACTGACCCATTAACACATGAGCACACCCATTCTGTTGTACAGGGGATTTACACACAAACAAGAGACAGGAGGAGGGGAGGGCTGTTTTCGTCTCTGGCACATCCTAAATTGACCCAGCAAGTGACCCACTTAGCCCTAACCCCTACCCCTCCCCTCACCAAACCTCCCCTCTCTCCTAAGTGAGAGCGCAGCTAAGGGATTGACCCATCTTGACCAAGGAAAAAGGAATCAACGAAACTCCCAAAGATGGGTTTACCGCGCCTCTAACAGGGCTAAATCTAATGAACCGTTTAACCCATCCCATTTGAAATTAAACACATCTGTGAGTCTTGCATAAAACCCCCTCCCAACATACTAATTCAGTTGAGCGGATTCAGGCTGTAGTCGAGCCCAAGTCAGCTGTCACTCTGTCTTACGGGCCGGGCTCCATCAGCATTAGCAGCACATACAGACACACAGAGCAGCTACACTGCTGGGGTACTCTCAGCCCACTCTGTCCAGCAGGGTGTTAAAACAGGGACACTGTCCAATGGGAGGTCACTGAACTCAAACACTCTGCTGCACTCGTTTGCCAGCATGCGCCTTGCAACGTGCAGGGAACGTAGCGCCATATCTGAACTTTTTTTTACAGAAAGGACGTCAATAATGCCCACTGTAAGGGAAGTGGACAGGTATGGCTAGACATGTCTGTAAATCTAGACTGCAGACTGTCTGTAAGTTGTTAAACTAAAACCCCAAACAACAAGCAAGGCAGGTGTAGAAGCACGGTGGCTAGGAAAAACTATGAGGGGTGGCCAGTCCTCTTCTGGCTGTGCCAGGTGGAGATTATAACAGAACATGGCCAAGATGTTCAAATGTTCATAGATGACCAGCAAGGTCAAATAATAATAATCACAGTGGTTGTAGAGGGTGCAACAGGTCAGCACCCCAGGAGTAAATGTCAGTTGGATTTTCATAGTCGATCATTTAGAGTATCTCTACCGCTCCTGCTGTCTCTAGAGAGTTGAACACTGCAGGTCTGAGACAGGTAGCACGTTATCTGTTGCTGTAAATGTGTCAGGGTGTGGTTGGCAGAGTGTGTAGTGTGTAACCTACGTTCTAAATGGGACTCAGCGGAGCTCCATGCAGTACTGTGCTGCTCTATCAGTGGTCGGTGTAGTAGGGTTGGACTCTGACCTCTGACCCAGATGAGGGGCACTTTAAAAAGTGCCAGGCTTCAACTTCCCCGAATGCAAAATCTGCTCATCTCACAGAGATGCAGCTTTACACTTGGCTGGCTGTTACAGTAGGTGGAAAGATGTTAAAATTTATACATTTAGGATGGACAATAAACCCATTGCAATGATGTATTGATGGTAAAATACTTTTCTGTATTCAAGACATTGGGTCCTATTCTATCTAAGCTCAGTAACCAGATATATGGTCTAAAACACGTTTTTTATTGTGCTACAAGAATGCATATTTACATTCACACTCACCAATCCCATGTCCACTGCAAGAAGTTCCACTGCATATTGATTTATACCTGCTTTCTAGCTAGGCAAGAATCTGGTAACTGGGTTGGATTGGTTCCTTGTATCGCTACTCAAACACTCCGATTCTTCCCTCTCTATTCTCCGTTCTATCTCTTTCCATGCATGCTTCAAATCATTTGTTTACAGGCTAACACACACTATATTTCCTCTCTCAAATCGAATTTGAGTTGTAAATTGTGCTTAAACAATTTTCCATAATCTGTGTGGGCAGCAGTGTCTCCAGAGCCAATAGCAGTGGCCCTGCCTCAGTGCACTAATCTGTAATTGGTGGAGTCACTGAGGACACCGCCTGATTGGACACCAATTGAAACAGATGATGCTTCACCTCTCTTTGATTGGATGAGGGCAGGGGCGGACTGGCCTTTTGGCATTTCGGGCAAATGCCAGATGGGCTGGTACATGTTTAACCTAGTGGGCCTGTCTAATTTGGGTTTCTTGCACAAAATGACAATTTTCTGGCTAATAATGGCAGCTCCAATAAACAAAATGGGCAGGTGTGGGGGCCAAAAATGTCAGAAATGCCAGAGCCGAATTCTGATCCCAGTCCTGAATACTAACTGTGATTATTAGCCAATAGAAGGCTTGGCAGTTGAAGCAGGTACTCAGACTTAGGGTTAGGGTTCACTTTAGTTGAATAGTCAGATGCACATCTGTGACTTAACATTCATGTCCTTCCTTGTCTTTTCTCTCTCACTGTTCCGCTCTGGTCAACACACTTTCTGTCTCTGCAACCATCTGTGCCTGTGTCTACATCATCAGCACAGAAACGTCCCCCTCATTAGCACAATACTTCAGGTACTTTATGTACATCATCACAATGCAGAGTACCTCTCTCCACATAGACTAATTCTATAGATATGGCATGATGCTGAAGGCCGAACCACAGAGATTTCCAACACAGGAAAATAAGGACAGACCAAAAGAGTGCAGGGAGGATGGGTTAGAAAATGGTGAAAGGATGGCCGAAATAAGATAGAAGCTAGAGAGAATGCAGAAACGGAGAAAGAAGAGGAGAGAGGAAGGGAGAGATACATTAAGAAACAAGGAATATGTAACGCGAGGAGAGATGAAGCAGGAGCAGAGGGCTGGAAGAGAAGAGGGAAAAGAATGGAGGAGAAAGAGAGAGAGAGAGAGAGAGAGAGAGAGAGAGAGAGAGAGAGAGAGAGAGAGAGAGAGAGAGAGAGAGAGAGAGAGAGAGAGAGAGAGAGAGAGAGAGAGAGGTGATGTAGAGGCCCTATCGGAGTCTGAAATCAGAAAGGGTTTTCTGGGTCATGTTCCTGTCAGCCCCAGTGAGGAGATAGGGAGAGATAAGGCGTGGAGGAGGATAGAGATAACACACAGGATGAGGAAACACACACAGGCACATTGTCAGACAAGCAGACAGTTGAAAGAGAAAACTGTGGGCTCCATCAGCTCGGTAATGGCTGCTTATGCTCTACCTGGATCACTCTGACAGATACACACTACCTGGGACAGATTACCAAACATACCTAAACGCCATTTACTATTATCCAACTGTCGAACACACAAGGACGCACACGCACATTCTACAAAACCTATGATATGAAGACAAACAGAATCATAGCCACCTACACTCACTGGCACAAGTGCTCACACACATTCTCCAATGCCTACTTAAGTGTCCCTTATCATCCATGTTCCATCCAATTAAGCATGTGTAAAGTTAATCATGTCTGTTCATTATGTGAGGCGAATCGTTGTTCCAGCCCGGCAGAGGTGTGTTATTGACAGGAGAGCTGGGTGAAATGTTGAACATGGAAAGGGGATTGGAGATCTGAGATAGCTCTACATCAGTTAAGGCTATTTCCCCTAGAGTACAATCAAAAAGCCAGAGCCCACCCCCACACTGCAACTCCCTTTCACAAAGAGGAGAACAAATCAAGAGACATTATAGAGAGCTATCCAGCCAAACTAACCCAGTCTGACAACCGAGTCAGAGCACAGCCAAGGGGAAAACGAGAGAGAGAGAGAGAGAGAGAGTGAGGGAGTGAGTGATGGAAAGAGCGAGCAAGTGAGAGGGGGAGAGAGAGGGAGGGAGAAAGACAGAGAGAGAGAGAGAGAGAGAGAGAAAGAGAGGGGGTGGGGGAGAGAGGGAGGGAGTGAGAGAGAGTGTAGACATGTTAGCTGTGCTATTTCTGTTTGTGTTACTTATGTCAATGATAGGCCCCTGTGTGGCTGTGTGTGTGGCAGCAGGTATGTGTGTGTGTGACTGTGTTTGTGGCAGCAGCATTACATGTGTTAGCTGTGTGACTGTGTGTGTGGCAGCAGCATTCTATGTGTTAGCTGTGTGTGTGTTTTCTCTCTGTGTTGTGTGAAGCTCTACAGTATCATCACAGTGCGATGGTGGGTGTCTTTTGTGTGTGTGTGAGGCGAGAGGATACGGCCTGTTACGTTACAAAACCTGGGAAAAGAAGATGGGCCTCCCCCTCTCTCTGTTCATTATCCTAATTAGTTTCTTAATGGCATACATTAAAAGTATGTCACTGGTTGGAGGAGGGTAGCAGGACAGATGGGAGAAAAGAAAGGGATGGATATACTGTATCTACAGTATCTGTACAAAAACACATATGTCCTATATCTTCTATACGTTTAAAATATCAGATATGAGTATAAAGGCCAACACCTAAAAACACTTCAGATACGCATAAAAGCTAACATTTTATGGTTGGAGACATGTTATAACACGTTTGCTCACAGACCATATAAACTAAGCACCACCCTCTGTCAGACCTTAGATGCCAACACAGTAGGTTGACTTTCATCTGACAGGGCTTGGTTCATCTCTAGTACCTGAAGAGAGGAGATAGTCTGACTGGCATCTGACAGGTCTCAGTCCATCTCTAGTACCTGAAGAGAGGAGATAGTCTGACTGGCATCTGACAGGGCTTGGTTCATCTCTAGTACCTGAAGAGAGGAGATAGTCTGACTGGCATCTGACAGGTCTCAGTCCATCTCTAGTACCTGAAGAGAGGAGATAGTCTGACTGGCATCTGACAGGGCTTGGTTCATCTCTAGTACCTGAAGAGAGGAGATAGTCTGACTGGCATCTGACAGGTCTCAGTCCATCTCTAGTACCTGATGAGAGGAGATAGTCTGACTGGCATCTGACAGGTCTCAGTCCATCTCTAGTACCTGAAGAGAGGAGATAGTCTGACTGGCACATGGTGTACACCAGACTTCCCCAACTGGTGGCTCGCTGGCCGAATTTGGCACTCAGGTAATTTTATCTGGCCCTCCAAGTTCTTTGAGCAAAAAACAAACAGAAAATGTTGATTTTATTTTGGGACATAAATGACAGTAAAAACATCAGCATAATCAGCTCAGTGATTTTAATTTGGAAATCTGTTTAAAAGTATTCCCACACATAATAGAGATATATGTGATTGTACACAAATAAATGTAAGCAAAGTTTGAAATTATTATGTTTTCGTCAAATGTTATATCTGTTTGGGCTTCTTGTGGGCTTCTTGTGGTCAATTTGTCAAATTTGTCAAATTATTTGTAATTGTGTTACGGCCCCCTGACCATTCGCTCAAGAAAAAGTAGGCTCTTTGTCAAATTTCTGCCCTGGTCAACTGTAAATGCTGTTTTTGTGAAGTGGAAACGTCTAGGAGCAACAACGGCTCAGCCGCGAAGTGGTAGGCCACACAAGCTCACAGAATGGGACTGCCAAGTGCTAATGCGTTTAGTGCGTAAAAATCATTTGTCCTCTGTTGCAACACTCCAAACTGCCAATGGAAGCAACGTCATCAAAATAACTGTTCGTCGAGCTTCATGAAATGGGTTTCCATGGCCGAGCAGCCGCACACAAGCCTAAGATCCCCATGAGCAATGCCAAGCATCGGCTGGAGTGGTGTAAAGCTTGCCGCCATTGAACTCTGGAGCAGTGGAAATGCATTCTCTTGAGGGATTAATCACACTTCACCCTCTGGCTGTCCGACAGACAAATCTGGGTTTGGCAGATGCCAGGAGAATGCTACCTGCCCCAATGCATAGTGCCAAAGATTTGGGCTAGGCCAAGGGGGGGCAAAGTACGGCCCGTGGGCCGTATCCGGCCTGCCGGGCACTTCAATCCGGCCCGCGAGACATCCAATTGGTAGTTACAATCTTGTCCCATCGCTGCAACTCCTGTACAGACTCAGGAGAGGCGAAGGTCGAGAAGCCGCACTGCTTCTTGACACAATGCCCGCTTAACCCGGAAGCCAGCCACACTAATGTGTCGGAGGAAACACCATACACCTGGTGACCATGTCAGCGTGCATGCACCCGGCCCTTCACAGGAGTCACTAGAGCGCAATGGGACAAGGAAATCTCGGCCTGCCAAACTCTCTCCTAACCTGGACGACGCTGGGCCAATGGGTCTCCCAGTCACGGCCAGCTGTGACACAGCCTGGGATCGAACCCGGGTCTGTAGTGACACCTCAAGCACTGCAGTGCCTTAGACTGCTGTGGCACTTGCAAATTGATTTTAACAAACAATTGCTCCCCCAAGAAATGTGGCCCTCCTTTGAATTTCAAAATCCCGATGTGACCCTCGAGCCAAAAAGTTTACATTCTAGACATTTCTGTGCCTGCACAGAGCCCTGACCTCAACCACAGCGAACACCTTTGGGATGAATTGGAACGCCGATTGCGAGCCAGGCCTAATCGCCAAACAGCTCTCGTGGCTGAATGGAAGCAAGTCCTTGCAGCAATGTTACAACATCTAGTGGAAAGCCTTTTCCAGAAGAGTGGAGGCTGGAGTCTTTGACAATTTTTATGGTCTTCCTCTGACACCGCCTAGTATAGAGGTCCTGGACTGCAGGGAGCTCAGCTCAAGTTATGTTCTGGGCAGTACCCACTACCCTCTGTAGTGCCTTGTGGTCAGATGCCAAGTAATTGCCATACCAAGCGGTGATGCAGCCAGTCAAGATTCTCTCAATGGTGCAGATGTAGAACTTTTTATCTGAGGGGAGATGCCCAATCTTTTCACTGTGGGACAAGAGGCATTGTTGTGTTTTGTTTAAAGTTCTTACATCGGCTACTGAAAGCGTGATCACACAGTCATCCAGAACAGCTGGTGCTCTCATGCATAATTCAGTGTTGCTAGCCTCGAAGCGCGCATAGAATGTATTTAGCTCGTCTGGTAGGCTTGCGTTAATGGACAGCTTGTGGCTGTCTACCAGACGCAAGCCTACAAGCCTAGATATTTTATTTTTATTTTTGTATTCACTCTTTTGAGAGTTTGCACCTGGTCATTCGGAGCAGCGAGACAGTGTTCCTGGATGGCTCGGTATTGTCTGCCTCGAAGCGAGCATAGAATGCGTTAAGCTCATCTGGGAGGGAGGCTACGGTGGGCACCACACAGCTGGATTTGCCTTTGTAGTCCGTGATAGCTTGTTGTCCTTGCCATTTGTCACGAGTCTGAGTTGTCGAACATCAATTAAAGTTTGAGTTTGTATTGTCTTTTTGTGCCCCTAATGGATTTGCGGAGCTCGTACCTGCTTGCCTTGTACAAGTCACACAGTCTGCCAGTCTGTCTCTAGTACCTGAAGAGAGGAGACACAGTCAGATTATAGTGATGGTGATGAGTACAAAGATCCTCTTCCTGAAGCCATTACATCATCACCATCACGCTCCACACGGGCAGATTGTTGGGCATTTTTACGTCTATTAAAGACTTAGCTGGTTTGGGACTGAGGACCATACCGTAAATTAAGCCTCTGGTATAACATCAAATCCCATAGAGACAACAATGCCAAAGCCTCAGGGGTGGTAGGAGAATGTGTGTGTGTGTGTGTGTGTGTGTGTGTGTGTGTGTGTGTGTGTGATCATTTATGAAAGAGTGTATGGCAGACTATGAGTACAGTATTTAGCTCTACAAGTGCATGTTATAGTGAATACCCCAGTTACAGACATCAACTCTATATTATGCTGGTATCCTCTCTCTCCTCCTTCAATCTGTCTGCCTGTCTGTCTTTCACCATCCCTCTCTATTTCTCTCCCTCCATCCTCCATCCCTCCATCCCCCTCTGTCCTAGTCTCTAGTTAACAGCTGGTGGAGAGAATTTCCCCAATCCCCTGACCACTGTAATCTCTCTCTGCTCACACAGCTGTCTGTAAAAAGAGCCTTTCTTCACTCAGTGCATGTGGAAGTGTGTGTGTGTGTATGAGAGAGAGAGAGATAGAGACAGATAGCGAGAGAGAGAAAGAGAGACAGAAATTCCCTGCAGAATTCCTGCCCTCATGTAAAAAAGAAACTTCTTTCATCGAAGAGATCCAGAATGCTCAGCAATATGCTTCTGTTGTATGTGTGTGGGTGTGTGAGAGAGTGTGTGTTAATATGAGTTGCTGCCAGAGCCAGAAGGTTAATGAATCACTGTGTTAAACTTCCTCAATCCAATTAGTGTGGGAGTCTTACAGCATGACCTTTATCAGTGAAGAAAACACACACGGACACTCACACACACACACACACACACAACACACACACACACACACACACACACACACACACACACACACACACACACACACACACACACACACACACACACACACACAAACAGTACCCACATGCTGTTAGGTTAAGCACATGCAAAAAACGTGCAGAAACATACTACAGAAGTATGAACAAGCAGATACAAAGGTCATCTCTCATCTCTGTTGCGCTCAGTCTTTACACACACACACACACACACACACACACACACACACACACACACACACACACACACACACACACACACACACAGTGTGGTGCGGTTTCGATTGTTGACCTAGATCGGGGAGGCCACATGTCACTTTGTGTTATTCACAGTAATCACACAGCCCCCTCCCTCCTCCTTCACACACACACACACACACACACACACACACACACACACACACACACACACACACACACACCCTCACGTACACACACGTACACACACACACACACACACACACACACACACACACACACACACACACACACACACACACACACACACACACTGGGTACAGTGACTGGACTGTCACTAGCGAGTGGCCCATGTTCTCTCACAGTCTCTGCCCAATCTGCATCTCTCCTTAACCCTCTCGCTTTCTCTGTCAGACTCTCTCTCTGTCTGTGTCTTTGAGTTCATCACCCCAAAAAATCCATGCAAAAACATATTTACAACATACACAGACGTATGCACTCACATTTAAGCACACACACGCACTGAGTGGGCAAACTGTCTACACCTTTTTGTTATTTCAGTTTAACACTGATAAATAATACAACAAGCTCCTCAATTATTAACCTCTCTAAACAGTACAGGCTGATGCACCATGACACCATGAAACACAAACGGTCACAGGCCAACCTACCAACAGCCAACACACTCATATATGCACACACAGAAAAATGCACAGTCAGGTAAAACACACACACACCCACGCAGGCATGCAAACACGCACGCACACACACACACACACACACACACACAGTCACACGTGGAACATCTGAATGAGAAATGTCCAAACACACAGCAATCCTGGGGCGGCAGGTAGCCTTGTGGTTAGAGTGTTGGGCCAGAAACTGAAAAGCTGTTGGATTGAATCCCCGATCAAAGCACTGTTCCCTGGGCAATGATGGCGTGGATGTGGATTAAGGCAGCTGCCCACAGGTCTCTGATTCAGAGAGGTTGGGTTAAATGCGGAAGACACATTTCAGTTGAATGCATTCAGTTGTACAATTGATTAGGTATCCCCTTTCCTCCTCTGATGCGTTGCGTTGTTTGACTGTCACTTTCATTACTCATGTTGTCTTGGCTGAAGTGAGAAGAGCCATATGACTGCAGAGCGATCAAACCAAGTTGTCAGAGCTATTATAACCGCAGTGCAGGAGAACCGCTCACTGAATACGCTAATCTGACACTAAAACATGACTGTGTCTACCACTCTTACTATATATATATATATATATATATATATATATATATATATATATATTACCTTTATTTAACTAGGCAAGTCATTTAAGAACAAATTCTTATTTACAATGACGTCCTACCAGGGAACAGTGGGTTAACTGCCTTGTTCAAGGGCAGAAAGCTCTAACCCCTAGGCTAGCTGCCACCCCCTGCATCAACTGCCTCAACTGCATCAACATACCTGCATCATCTGAATTTATCTAACCGGATGCCGGATGCAAAATCACTACTGAGCACAATACGTGAAACCCAAAGCTAGAAAAGCTTTCACATCACACACACACACACACACACACACACACACACACACACACACACACACACACACACACACACACACACACACACACACACACACACACACACACACACACACACACACACACACACACACACACACACACACACACACACACACACACACACACACACACACACACACACACACACCTGCAGCTTTGGCCCTGAGTGCCATGTTTGCTGGTCTAGTGTGGCTGTGGTATGGCTAGCTGCCTGACTCTGAGCTGTGGGCTGGAGTCCCAGTCGACTGGGTCATTCCCCCACTGTGTCCTTGAGCTCTCCATGGTGTATTACGGTCAATTAAACACCAGTGCACAAATGACCTCAACATGTTTATGCAAATATGTAAAACAGCAGGCCGGTGAGTGAATTCCCTCTCCTCGCCCAGCTTTCTGTCTCTCAGTGCTCCAACTCATTACTGCCATATTGGAAAAATTAACAAATGCCAAGATAGGTTAATTAAATGTGATTTCCCCATGGTTAGGTTCACACACATACGCACGTACACACACACACACACACACACACACACTAACACACACACACGCCACACGCATGAACACACCCACATACTAGCATCTGTCCATCTAGCATCTGTCATAAAGGTAGAAGGCAAAACTATGCCAGAATGCTCACATCAGAATATACAAGCATGTCATAACCTTTGTAAAGATTCAATTGAAGAAAAAAATGCATCTGGTCTACATGCAGTGAGCTGAGACATATTTTCCAAACACTCTTGTTTGGATTTGCAATACAAGAGTGTATCATCATGCCTTACCATATTTCCCCAGTGTGGGGAGTGGATGTGATATGAGTGACATAGTGTCTCGTCGCTGTCTGTCATGGCTGGATCAGAGCATGCCCATGTAGAGATCTGCTGACATGCTACTGTCATGCAGGGGAGTACACACACTCCTGAGCCCCAGACATCACACACACACACACACATACACGTGCACACACACAAACAAGTGCGCACACACACATACACGTGCACACACACACGTGCACACACACACATTCTGCCACCCCTGAGGGGCTGATCTGTTGTTACTACTGTTGTGAGAGACATATGGAAATTATTTCTCATAGAGACACAGAAATGCATGACAAACTGGAATGTTAAGGAGCAGAAAAATAAATGTACAGCATTACATTTTCCTGAAATGTTCTGTAACCATAGTGTTTCCATGGTGTTATGTAATGATAGCTTTCCATGGTGTTCTGTAACGATAGCATTTCCATGGTGTTCTGTAACAATAGTGTTTCCATTGTGTTCTGTAACCATAGTGTTTCCATGATGTTCTGTAACGATAGTGTTTCCATGGTGTTCTGTAACGATAACTCTTCCATGGTGTTCTGTAACCATAGTGTTTCCATGATGTTCTGTAACCATAGTGTTTCCATGGTGTTCTGTAACAATAGTGTTTCCATTGTGTTCTGTAACCATAGTGTTTCCATTGTGTTCTGTAACCATAGTGTTTCCATGATGTTCTGTAACGATAGGGTTTCCATGATGTTATGTAACTATAACTCTTCCATGGTGTTCTGTAACGATAACTCTTCCATGGTGTTCTGTAACGATAACTCTTCCATGGTGTTCTGTAACAATAGGGTTTCCATTGTGTTCTGTAACCATAGTGTTTCCATGATGTTCTGTAACTATAACTCTTTCATGGTGTTCTGTAACGATAGTGTTTCCATGGTGTTCTGTAACGATAGCTCTTCCATGGTGTTCTGTAACGATAGCTCTTCCATGGTGTTCTGTAACGATAGCTCTTCCATGGTGCTCTGTAACGATAGCATTTCCATGGTGTTCTGTAACAATAGTGTTTCCATTGTGTTCTGTAACCATAGTGTTTCCATGATGTTCTGTAACGATAACTCTTCCATGGTGTTCTGTAACGATAGTGTTTCCATGATGTTCTGTAACGATAGTGTTTCCGTGATGTTCTGTAACGATAACGCTTTCATGGTGTTCTGTAACGATAGTGTTTCCATGGTGTTCTGTAACGATAGCTCTTCCATGGTGTTCTGTAACGATAGCTCTTCCATGGTGCTCTGTAACGATAGCATTTCCATGGTGTTCTGTAACGATAGCTCTTCCATGGTGCTCTGTAACGATAGCATTTCCATGGTGTTCTGTAACGATAGCTCTTCCATGGTGCTCTGTAACGATAGCATTTCCATGATGTTCTGTAACAATAGTGTTTCCATGATGTTCTGTAACGATAACTCTTCCATGGTGTTCTGTAACGATAACTCTTCCATGGTGCTCTGTAACGATAGCATTTCCATGGTGTTCTGTAACAATAGTGTTTCCATTGTGTTCTGTAACCATAGTGTTTCCATGATGTTCTGTAACGATAACTCTTCCATGGTGTTCTGTAACGATAGTGTTTCCATGATGTTCTGTAACGATAACTCTTCCATGGTGTTCTGTAACGATAGTGTTTCCATGATGTTCTGTAACGATAACTCTTCCATGGTGTTCTGTAACGATAACTCTTCTATGGTGTTCTGTAACCATAGTGTTTCCATGATGTTCTGTAATGATAACTCTTCCATTGTGTTCTGTAACGATAGTGTTTCCATGGTGTTCTGTAACGATAGCTCTTCCATGTTGTTCTGTAACGATAGCTCTTCCATGGTGCTCTGTAACGATAGCATTTCCATGGTGTTCTGTAACTATAGCGTTTCCATGGTGTTCTGTAACGATAGCTCTTCCATGGTGTTCTGTAACGATAATATTTCCATGTTGTTCTGTAATAATAGTGTTTCCAAGGTGTTCTGTATAATAGTGTTTCCATGTTGTTCTGTAATAATAGTGTTTCCAAGGTGTTCTGTATAATAGTGTTTCCATGTTGTTCTGTAATAATAGTGTTTCCAAGGTGTTCTGTATAATAGTGTTTCCATGTTGTTCTGTAATGATAAAGTTTCCATGGTGTTCTGTAATGATAGTCTTTCCATTGTTTTCTGTAAAGATAGTGTTTCCATTGTGTTCTGTAACGATAGTGTTTCCATGGTGTTCTGTAACGATAGTGCTTCCATTGTGTTCTGTAAAGATAGTGTTTCCATGGTGTTCTGTAACGATAACGCTTCCATGGTGTTCTGTAACAATAGTGTTTCCATGGTGTTCTGTAACGATAGTGTTTCCATTGTGTTCTGTAACGATAGTGCTTCCATTGTGTTCTGTAAAGATAGTGTTTCCATGGTGTTCTGTAACGATAACTCTTCCATGGTGTTCTGTAACGATATCTCTTCCATGGTGTTCTGTAACCATAGCATTTCCATGATGTTCTGTAACGATAACTCTTCCATGGTGTTCTGTAACGATAGTGTTTCCATGATGTTCTGTAACAATAACTATTCCATGGTGTTCTGTAACGATAGTGTTTCCATGATGTTCTGTAACGATAACTATTCCATGGTGTTCTGTAACGATAGTGTTTCCATGATGTTCTGTAACGATAACTCTTCCATGGTGTTCTGAAACAATAGTGTTTCCATTGTGTTCTGTAACGATAGTGTTTCCATGGTGTTCTGTAACGATAGCTCTTCCATGGTGCTCTGTAACAATAGCATTTCCATGGTATTCTGTAACCATAGTGTTTCCATGGTGTTCTGTAACTATAGCGTTTCCATGGTGTTCTGTAACTATAGCGTTTCCATGGTGTTCTGTAACGATGGCTCTTCCATGGTGTTCTGTAACGATAATATTTCCATGTTGTTCTGTAATAATAGTGTTTCCAAGGTGTTCTGTATAATAGTGTTTCCATGTTGTTCTGTAAAGATAGTGTTTCCAAGGTGTTCTGTATAATAGTGTTTCCATGTTGTTCTGTAATAATAGTGTTTCCAAGGTGTTCTGTATAATAGTGTTTCCATGTTGTTCTGTAATGATAAAGTTTCCATGGTGTTCTGTAATGATAGTCTTTCCATTGTTTTCTGCAAAGATAGTGTTTCCATTGTGTTCTGTAACAATAGTGTTTCCATGGTGTTCTGTAACGATAGTGCTTCCATTGTGTTCTGTAAAGATAGTGTTTCCATGGTGTTCTGTAACGATAACTCTTCCATGGTGTTCTGTAACAATAGTGTTTCCATGGTGTTCTGTAACGATAGTGTTTCCATGCTGTTCTGTAACGATAGTGCTTCCATTGTGTTCTGTAAAGATAGTGTTTCCATGGTGTTCTGTAACGATAACTCTTCCATGGTGTTCTGTAACCATAGTGTTTCCATGGTGTTCTGTAACTATAGCGTTTCCATGGTGTTCTGTAACGATAGCTCTTCCATGGTGTTCTGTAACGATAATATTTCCATGTTGTTCTGTAACAATAGTGTTTCCATTGTGTTCTGTAATAATAGTGTTTCCAAGGTGTTCTGTAAAATAGTGTTTCCATGTTGTTCTGTAAAGATAGTGTTTCCATGGTGTTCATAACAATAGTGTTTCAATGGTGTTCTGTAACGATAGTGTTTCCATGGTGTTTTGTATCGGTAGTGTTTCCATGGTGTTCTGTAACGATAGCGTTTCCATAATGTTCTGTAACGATAGTGTTTCCATGGTGTTTTGTATCGGTAGTGTTTCCATGGTGTTTTGTAACGATAGCGTTTCCATGGTGTTTTGTAACGATAGCGTTTCCATGATGTTCTGTAACGATAGTGTTTCCATGGTGTTTTGTATCGGTAGTGTTTCCATGGTGTTCTGTAATGATAGCTCTTCCATGGTGTTCTGTAACGAAAGCGTTTTCATGATGTTCTGTAATGATAGCGTTTCCATGATGTTCTGTAACGATAGCATTTCCATTGTGTTCTGTAACAATAGTGTTTCCATGGTGTTCTGTAATGATAGTGTTTCCATGGTGTTCTGTAATGATAGTGTTTCCATGGTGTTCTGTAACGATAGCGTTTCCATGATGTTCTGTAACGATAGTGTTTCCATGGTGTTTTGTATCGGTAGTGTTTCCATGGTGTTCTGTAATGATAGCTCTTCCATGGTGTTCTGTAACGAAAGCGTTTTCATGATGTTCTGTAATGATAGCGTTTCCATGATGTTCTGTAACGATAGCATTTCCATTGTGTTCTGTAACAATAGTGTTTCCATGGTGTTCTGTAATGATAGTGTTTCCATGATGTTCTGTAACGATAGCTCTTCCATGGTGTTCTGTAACGATAGCTCTTCCATGGTGTTCTGTAACGATAGCTCTTCCATGGTGCTCTGTAACGATAGCATTTCCATGGTGTTCTGTAACAATAGTGTTTCCATTGTGTTCTGTAACCATAGTGTTTCCATGATGTTCTGTAACGATAACTCTTCCATGGTGTTCTGTAACGATAGTGTTTCCATGATGTTCTGTAACGATAGTGTTTCCGTGATGTTCTGTAACGATAACGCTTTCATGGTGTTCTGTAACGATAGTGTTTCCATGGTGTTCTGTAACGATAGCTCTTCCATGGTGTTCTGTAACGATAGCTCTTCCATGGTGCTCTGTAACGATAGCATTTCCATGGTGTTCTGTAACGATAGCTCTTCCATGGTGCTCTGTAACGATAGCATTTCCATGGTGTTCTGTAACAATAGTGTTTCCATTGTGTTCTGTAACCATAGTGTTTCCATGATGTTCTGTAACGATAACTCTTCCATGGTGTTCTGTAACGATAGTGTTTCCATGATGTTCTGTAACGATAACTCTTCCATGGTGTTCTGTAACGATAGTGTTTCCATGATGTTCTGTAACGATAACTCTTCCATGGTGTTCTGTAACGATAACTCTTCTATGGTGTTCTGTAACCATAGTGTTTCCATGATGTTCTGTAATGATAACTCTTCCATTGTGTTCTGTAACGATAGTGTTTCCATGGTGTTCTGTAACGATAGCTCTTCCATGTTGTTCTGTAACGATAGCTCTTCCATGGTGCTCTGTAACGATAGCATTTCCATGGTGTTCTGTAACTATAGCGTTTCCATGGTGTTCTGTAACGATAGCTCTTCCATGGTGTTCTGTAACGATAATATTTCCATGTTGTTCTGTAATAATAGTGTTTCCAAGGTGTTCTGTATAATAGTCTTTCCATTGTTTTCTGTAAAGATAGTGTTTCCATTGTGTTCTGTAACGATAGTGTTTCCATGGTGTTCTGTAACGATAGTGCTTCCATTGTGTTCTGTAAAGATAGTGTTTCCATGGTGTTCTGTAACGATAACGCTTCCATGGTGTTCTGTAACAATAGTGTTTCCATGGTGTTCTGTAACGATAGTGTTTCCATTGTGTTCTGTAACGATAGTGCTTCCATTGTGTTCTGTAAAGATAGTGTTTCCATGGTGTTCTGTAACGATAACTCTTCCATGGTGTTCTGTAACGATAACTCTTCCATGGTGTTCTGTAACCATAGCATTTCCATGATGTTCTGTAACGATAACTCTTCCATGGTGTTCTGTAACGATAGTGTTTCCATGATGTTCTGTAACAATAACTATTCCATGGTGTTCTGTAACGATAGTGTTTCCATGATGTTCTGTAACGATAACTATTCCATGGTGTTCTGTAACGATAGTGTTTCCATGATGTTCTGTAACGATAACTCTTCCATGGTGTTCTGAAACAATAGTGTTTCCATTGTGTTCTGTAACGATAGTGTTTCCATGGTGTTCTGTAACGATAGCTCTTCCATGGTGCTCTGTAACAATAGCATTTCCATGGTGTTCTGTAACCATAGTGTTTCCATGGTGTTCTGTAACTATAGCGTTTCCATGGTGTTCTGTAACGATAGCTCTTCCATGGTGTTCTGTAACGATAATATTTCCATGTTGTTCTGTAATAATAGTGTTTCCAAGGTGTTCTGTATAATAGTGTTTCCATGTTGTTCTGTAATGATAAAGTTTCCATGGTGTTCTGTAATGATAGTCTTTCCATTGTTTTCTGCAAAGATAGTGTTTCCATTGTGTTCTGTAACAATAGTGTTTCCATGGTGTTCTGTAACGATAGTGCTTCCATTGTGTTCTGTAAAGATAGTGTTTCCATGGTGTTCTGTAACGATAACTCTTCCATGGTGTTCTGTAACAATAGTGTTTCCATGGTGTTCTGTAACGATAGTGTTTCCATGCTGTTCTGTAACGATAGTGCTTCCATTGTGTTCTGTAAAGATAGTGTTTCCATGGTGTTCTGTAACGATAACTCTTCCATGGTGTTCTGTAACCATAGTGTTTCCATGGTGTTCTGTAACTATAGCGTTTCCATGGTGTTCTGTAACGATAGCTCTTCCATGGTGTTCTGTAACGATAATATTTCCATGTTGTTCTGTAACAATAGTGTTTCCATTGTGTTCTGTAATAATAGTGTTTCCAAGGTGTTCTGTAAAATAGTGTTTCCATGTTGTTCTGTAAAGATAGTGTTTCCATGGTGTTCATAACAATAGTGTTTCAATGGTGTTCTGTAACGATAGTGTTTCCATGGTGTTTTGTATCGGTAGTGTTTCCATGGTGTTCTGTAACGATAGCGTTTCCATAATGTTCTGTAACGATAGTGTTTCCATGGTGTTTTGTATCGGTAGTGTTTCCATGGTGTTTTGTAACGATAGCGTTTCCATGGTGTTTTGTAACGATAGCGTTTCCATGATGTTCTGTAACGATAGTGTTTCCATGGTGTTTTGTATCGGTAGTGTTTCCATGGTGTTCTGTAATGATAGCTCTTCCATGGTGTTCTGTAACGAAAGCGTTTTCATGATGTTCTGTAATGATAGCGTTTCCATGATGTTCTGTAACGATAGCATTTCCATTGTGTTCTGCAACAATAGTGTTTCCATGGTGTTCTGTAATGATAGTGTTTCCATGGTGTTCTGTAATGATAGTGTTTCCATGGTGTTCTGTAACGATAGCGTTTCCATGATGTTCTGTAACGATAGTGTTTCCATGGTGTTTTGTATCGGTAGTGTTTCCATGGTGTTCTGTAATGATAGCTCTTCCATGGTGTTCTGTAACGAAAGCGTTTTCATGATGTTCTGTAATGATAGCGTTTCCATGATGTTCTGTAACGATAGCATTTCCATTGTGTTCTGTAACAATAGTGTTTCCATGGTGTTCTGTAATGATAGTGTTTCCATGGTGTTCTGTAATGATAGTGTTTCCATGGTGTTCTGTAACGATAGCGTTTCCATGATGTTCTGTAACGATAGTGTTTCCATGGTGTTTTGTATCGGTAGTGTTTCCATGGTGTTCTGTAATGATAGCTCTTCCATGGTGTTCTGTAACGAAAGCGTTTCCATGATGTTCTGTAATGATAGCGTTTCCATGATGTTCTGTAACGATAGCATTTCCATTGTGTTCTGTAACAATAGTGTTTCCATGGTGTTCTGCAATGATAGTGTTTCCATGGTGTTCTGTAATGATAGTGTTTCCATGGTGTTCTGTAATGATAGTGTTTCCATGGTGTTCTGTAACGATAGTGTTTCCATAGTGATTAATAACAATAGAGTTTCCATGGTGTTCTGTACCAATAATGTTTCCATGGTGTTCTGCAACAATAATGTTTCCATTGTGTTCTGTAATGATAGCGTTTCCATTGTGTTCTGTAACGATAGTTTTTCCAAGGTGTTCTGTAAAGATAGTGTTTCCATGGTGTTCTGTAACGATTGTGTTTCCATGGTGTTATATAATGATAGCTCTTCCATGGTGTTCTGTAACCATAGTGTTTCTTGGTGTTCTGTAACCATAGTGTTTCCATGGTGTTCTGTAACGATAGTGTTTCCATTGTGTTTTGTATCGGTAGTGTTTCCATGGTGTTCTGTAATGAAAGCGTTTCCATGGTGTTTTGTATCGGTAGTGTTTCCATGGTGTTTTGTATCGGTAGTGTTTCCATGGTGTCCTGTAACGATAGTGTTTTTATGGTGTTCTGTAACGATAGCATTTCCAGGGTGTTTTGTATCGGTAGTGTTTCCATGGTGTTATGTACCCAAAGTGTTTCCATGATGTTCTGTAATGATAGCGTTTCCATGATGTTCTGTAACGATAGCGTTTACATGGTGTTCTGTAATGATAGTGTTTCCATGGTGTTCTGTAATGATAGCTCTTCCATGGTGTTCTGTAACCATAGTGTTTCCATGGTGTTCTGTAACCATAATGTTTCCATTGTGTTCTGTAACGAAAGCGATTCCATTGTGTTTTGAAAACTAGAGTTTTTCCAGGCTGTTCTGTAAAGATAGTGTTTCCATGGTGTTCTGTCATGATTGTGTTTCCATGGTGTTATGTAATGATAGCTCTTCCATGGTGTTCTGTAACCATAGTGTTTCCATGGCGTTCTGTAACCATAGTGTTTCCATTGTGTTCTGTAACAATAGTGTTTCCATGGTGTTTTGTATCGGTAGTGTTTCCATGGTGTTCTGTAACAATAGCTCTTCCATGGTGTTCTGAAATGATAGCATTTCCATGGTGTTCTGTAACCATAGTGTTTCCATGGTGTTCTGTAATGATAGCTCTTCCATGGTGTTCTGTAACTATAGTGTTTCCATGGTGTTCTGTAATGATAGTGTTTCCATGGTGTTCTGTAATTATATTGTTTCCATGGTGTTCTGTAATAATAGTTTTTCCATGATGTTCTGTAACGTTAGCCTTTACATGGTGTTCTGTAACGATAGTGTTTCCATGGTGGTCTGTAATGATAGTGTTTCCATGGTGTTCTGTAATGATAGTGTTTCCATGGTGTTCTGTAACGATAGCGTTTCCATGATGTTCTGTAACGATAGTGTTTCCATGGTGTTTTGTATCGGTAGTGTTTCCATGGTGTTCTGTAATGATAGCTCTTCCATGGTGTTCTGTAACGAAAGCGTTTTCATGATGTTCTGTAATGATAGCGTTTCCATGATGTTCTGTAACGATAGCATTTCCATTGTGTTCTGTAACAATAGTGTTTCCATGGTGTTCTGTAATGATAGTGTTTCCATGATGTTCTGTAACGATAGCTCTTCCATGGTGTTCTGTAACGATAGCTCTTCCATGGTGTTCTGTAACGATAGCTCTTCCATGGTGCTCTGTAACGATAGCATTTCCATGGTGTTCTGTAACAATAGTGTTTCCATTGTGTTCTGTAACCATAGTGTTTCCATGATGTTCTGTAACGATAACTCTTCCATGGTGTTCTGTAACGATAGTGTTTCCATGATGTTCTGTAACGATAGTGTTTCCGTGATGTTCTGTAACGATAGTGTTTCCATGGTGGTCTGTAATGATAGTGTTTCCATGGTGTTCTGTAATGATAGTGTTTCCATGGTGTTCTGTAACGATAGCGTTTCCATGATGTTCTGTAACGATAGTGTTTCCATGGTGTTTTGTATCGGTAGTGTTTCCATGGTGTTCTGTAATGATAGCTCTTCCATGGTGTTCTGTAACGAAAGCGTTTTCATGATGTTCTGTAATGATAGCGTTTCCATGATGTTCTGTAACGATAGCATTTCCATTGTGTTCTGTAACAATAGTGTTTCCATGGTGTTCTGTAATGATAGTGTTTCCATGATGTTCTGTAACGATAGCTCTTCCATGGTGTTCTGTAACGATAGCTCTTCCATGGTGTTCTGTAACGATAGCTCTTCCATGGTGCTCTGTAACGATAGCATTTCCATGGTGTTCTGTAACAATAGTGTTTCCATTGTGTTCTGTAACCATAGTGTTTCCATGATGTTCTGTAACGATAACTCTTCCATGGTGTTCTGTAACGATAGTGTTTCCATGATGTTCTGTAACGATAGTGTTTCCGTGATGTTCTGTAACGATAACGCTTTCATGGTGTTCTGTAACGATAGTGTTTCCATGGTGTTCTGTAACGATAGCTCTTCCATGGTGTTCTGTAACGATAGCTCTTCCATGGTGCTCTGTAACGATAGCATTTCCATGGTGTTCTGTAACGATAGCTCTTCCATGGTGCTCTGTAACGATAGCATTTCCATGGTGTTCTGTAACAATAGTGTTTCCATTGTGTTCTGTAACCATAGTGTTTCCATGATGTTCTGTAACGATAACTCTTCCATGGTGTTCTGTAACGATAGTGTTTCCATGATGTTCTGTAACGATAACTCTTCCATGGTGTTCTGTAACGATAGTGTTTCCATGATGTTCTGTAACGATAACTCTTCCATGGTGTTCTGTAACGATAACTCTTCTATGGTGTTCTGTAACCATAGTGTTTCCATGATGTTCTGTAATGATAACTCTTCCATTGTGTTCTGTAACGATAGTGTTTCCATGGTGTTCTGTAACGATAGCTCTTCCATGTTGTTCTGTAACGATAGCTCTTCCATGGTGCTCTGTAACGATAGCATTTCCATGGTGTTCTGTAACTATAGCGTTTCCATGGTGTTCTGTAACGATAGCTCTTCCATGGTGTTCTGTAACGATAATATTTCCATGTTGTTCTGTAATAATAGTGTTTCCAAGGTGTTCTGTATAATAGTCTTTCCATTGTTTTCTGTAAAGATAGTGTTTCCATTGTGTTCTGTAACGATAGTGTTTCCATGGTGTTCTGTAACGATAGTGCTTCCATTGTGTTCTGTAAAGATAGTGTTTCCATGGTGTTCTGTAACGATAACGCTTCCATGGTGTTCTGTAACAATAGTGTTTCCATGGTGTTCTGTAACGATAGTGTTTCCATTGTGTTCTGTAACGATAGTGCTTCCATTGTGTTCTGTAAAGATAGTGTTTCCATGGTGTTCTGTAACGATAACTCTTCCATGGTGTTCTGTAACGATAACTCTTCCATGGTGTTCTGTAACCATAGCATTTCCATGATGTTCTGTAACGATAACTCTTCCATGGTGTTCTGTAACGATAGTGTTTCCATGATGTTCTGTAACAATAACTATTCCATGGTGTTCTGTAACGATAGTGTTTCCATGATGTTCTGTAACGATAACTATTCCATGGTGTTCTGTAACGATAGTGTTTCCATGATGTTCTGTAACGATAACTCTTCCATGGTGTTCTGAAACAATAGTGTTTCCATTGTGTTCTGTAACGATAGTGTTTCCATGGTGTTCTGTAACGATAGCTCTTCCATGGTGCTCTGTAACAATAGCATTTCCATGGTGTTCTGTAACCATAGTGTTTCCATGGTGTTCTGTAACTATAGCGTTTCCATGGTGTTCTGTAACGATAGCTCTTCCATGGTGTTCTGTAACGATAATATTTCCATGTTGTTCTGTAATAATAGTGCTTCCATTGTGTTCTGTAAAGATAGTGTTTCCATGGTGTTCTGTAACGATAACTCTTCCATGGTGTTCTGTAACAATAGTGTTTCCATGGTGTTCTGTAACGATAGTGTTTCCATGCTGTTCTGTAACGATAGTGCTTCCATTGTGTTCTGTAAAGATAGTGTTTCCATGGTGTTCTGTAACGATAACTCTTCCATGGTGTTCTGTAACCATAGTGTTTCCATGGTGTTCTGTAACTATAGCGTTTCCATGGTGTTCTGTAACGATAGCTCTTCCATGGTGTTCTGTAACGATAATATTTCCATGTTGTTCTGTAACAATAGTGTTTCCATTGTGTTCTGTAATAATAGTGTTTCCAAGGTGTTCTGTAAAATAGTGTTTCCATGTTGTTCTGTAAAGATAGTGTTTCCATGGTGTTCATAACAATAGTGTTTCAATGGTGTTCTGTAACGATAGTGTTTCCATGGTGTTTTGTATCGGTAGTGTTTCCATGGTGTTCTGTAACGATAGCGTTTCCATAATGTTCTGTAACGATAGTGTTTCCATGGTGTTTTGTATCGGTAGTGTTTCCATGGTGTTTTGTAACGATAGCGTTTCCATGGTGTTTTGTAACGATAGCGTTTCCATGATGTTCTGTAACGATAGTGTTTCCATGGTGTTTTGTATCGGTAGTGTTTCCATGGTGTTCTGTAATGATAGCTCTTCCATGGTGTTCTGTAACGAAAGCGTTTTCATGATGTTCTGTAATGATAGCGTTTCCATGATGTTCTGTAACGATAGCATTTCCATTGTGTTCTGCAACAATAGTGTTTCCATGGTGTTCTGTAATGATAGTGTTTCCATGGTGTTCTGTAATGATAGTGTTTCCATGGTGTTCTGTAACGATAGCGTTTCCATGATGTTCTGTAACGATAGTGTTTCCATGGTGTTTTGTATCGGTAGTGTTTCCATGGTGTTCTGTAATGATAGCTCTTCCATGGTGTTCTGTAACGAAAGCGTTTTCATGATGTTCTGTAATGATAGCGTTTCCATGATGTTCTGTAACGATAGCATTTCCATTGTGTTCTGTAACAATAGTGTTTCCATGGTGTTCTGTAATGATAGTGTTTCCATGGTGTTCTGTAATGATAGTGTTTCCATGGTGTTCTGTAACGATAGCGTTTCCATGATGTTCTGTAACGATAGTGTTTCCATGGTGTTTTGTATCGGTAGTGTTTCCATGGTGTTCTGTAATGATAGCTCTTCCATGGTGTTCTGTAACGAAAGCGTTTCCATGATGTTCTGTAATGATAGCGTTTCCATGATGTTCTGTAACGATAGCATTTCCATTGTGTTCTGTAACAATAGTGTTTCCATGGTGTTCTGCAATGATAGTGTTTCCATGGTGTTCTGTAATGATAGTGTTTCCATGGTGTTCTGTAATGATAGTGTTTCCATGGTGTTCTGTAACGATAGTGTTTCCATAGTGATTAATAACAATAGAGTTTCCATGGTGTTCTGTACCAATAATGTTTCCATGGTGTTCTGCAACAATAATGTTTCCATTGTGTTCTGTAATGATAGCGTTTCCATTGTGTTCTGTAACGATAGTTTTTCCAAGGTGTTCTGTAAAGATAGTGTTTCCATGGTGTTCTGTAACGATTGTGTTTCCATGGTGTTATATAATGATAGCTCTTCCATGGTGTTCTGTAACCATAGTGTTTCTTGGTGTTCTGTAACCATAGTGTTTCCATGGTGTTCTGTAACGATAGTGTTTCCATTGTGTTTTGTATCGGTAGTGTTTCCATGGTGTTCTGTAATGAAAGCGTTTCCATGGTGTTTTGTATCGGTAGTGTTTCCATGGTGTTTTGTATCGGTAGTGTTTCCATGGTGTCCTGTAACGATAGTGTTTTTATGGTGTTCTGTAACGATAGCATTTCCAGGGTGTTTTGTATCGGTAGTGTTTCCATGGTGTTATGTACCCAAAGTGTTTCCATGATGTTCTGTAATGATAGCGTTTCCATGATGTTCTGTAACGATAGCGTTTACATGGTGTTCTGTAATGATAGTGTTTCCATGGTGTTCTGTAATGATAGCTCTTCCATGGTGTTCTGTAACCATAGTGTTTCCATGGTGTTCTGTAACCATAATGTTTCCATTGTGTTCTGTAACGAAAGCGATTCCATTGTGTTTTGAAAACTAGAGTTTTTCCAGGCTGTTCTGTAAAGATAGTGTTTCCATGGTGTTCTGTCATGATTGTGTTTCCATGGTGTTATGTAATGATAGCTCTTCCATGGTGTTCTGTAACCATAGTGTTTCCATGGCGTTCTGTAACCATAGTGTTTCCATTGTGTTCTGTAACAATAGTGTTTCCATGGTGTTTTGTATCGGTAGTGTTTCCATGGTGTTCTGTAACAATAGCTCTTCCATGGTGTTCTGAAATGATAGCATTTCCATGGTGTTCTGTAACCATAGTGTTTCCATGGTGTTCTGTAATGATAGCTCTTCCATGGTGTTCTGTAACTATAGTGTTTCCATGGTGTTCTGTAATGATAGTGTTTCCATGGTGTTCTGTAATTATATTGTTTCCATGGTGTTCTGTAATAATAGTTTTTCCATGATGTTCTGTAACGTTAGCCTTTACATGGTGTTCTGTAACGATAGTGTTTCCATGGTGGTCTGTAATGATAGTGTTTCCATGGTGTTCTGTAATTATAGTTTTTCCATGGTGTACTGTAATGATTGTATTTCCATGGTGTTCTGTAATGATAGTTTTTCCATTGTGTTCTGTAACGATAGTGTTTCCATAGTGATTAATAACAATAGATAGCGTTTCCATGGTGTTCTGTACCAACAATGTTTCCATGCTGTTCTGTAACAATAATGTTTCCATTGTGTTCTGTAACGATAGCGTTTCCATGGTGTTCTGTAACGATAGTGTTTCCATGGCGTTCTGTAACGATTGTGTTTCCATGGTGTTCTGTAATGATAGCTCTTCCATGGTGTTCTGTAACCAGTGTTTCCATGGTATTCTGTAACCATAGTGTTTCAATGGTGTTCTGTAACGATAGCTCTTCCATGGTGTTCTGTAACCATAGTGTTTCCATGGTGTTCTGTAACGATAGCGTTTCCATGGTGTTCTGTAACGATAGTGTTTCCATGGTGTTCTTTAACCATAGTGTTTCAATGGTGTTCTGTAACGATAGTGTTTCCATGGTGTTTTGTATCGGTAGTGTTTCCATGGTGTTCTGTAACGATAGCGTTTCCATGATGTTCTGTAACAACAGTGTTTCCATGGTGTTTTGTATCGGTAGTGTTTCCATGGTGTTCTGTAACGATAGCTCTTCCATGGTGTTCTGTAACGATAGCTCTTCCATGGTGTTCTGTAATGATAGCTCTTTCATGGTGTTCTGTAACTATAGTGTTTCCATGGGGTTCTGTAATGATTGTTTTTCCATGATGTTCTGTAATGATAGTGTAACGGTTTTCTGTATGTGAAGGAGAGTCGGACCAAAATGCGGCGTGTAGATTGCGAACCATGTTTATTTAAACTAACGTAAAACACGAATCGATACAAACACTACAAAACAATAAACGTAACGAAAACCGAAACAGCCTAATACTGGTGCACATACACACAGAACAAGGACATCAAGACACTAAGGACAATCACCCATGAACACACAGTGAAACCCAGGCTACCTAAATATGGTTCCCAATCAGAGACAATGACTAACACCTGCCTCTGATTGAGAACCATATCAGGCCAGACATAGAAATAGACAAACAAGACATCCAACATAGAATGCCCACCCAGCTCACGTCCTGACCAACACTAAAACAAGGAAAACACACACGAACGATGGTCAGAACGTGACAGTACCCCCCCTCCAAGGTGCGGACTCCGGACGCACAACCTAAACCTATAGGGGAGGGTGTGGGTGGGCATCTGTCCGCAGTGGCGGCTCTGGCGCTGGACATGGACCCCACTCCATAATAGTCTTAGTCCACCTCCTTAGCGTCCCTAGATAGGCGACCCTCCTTAATGGCAGCTCGGGACAGAGGGACAGCTCGGGACAGGGGTAGCTCGGGACTGAGGGGTAGCTCGGGACTGAGGGGTAGCTCGGGACTGAGGGGTAGCTCGGGACTGAGGGGTAGCTCGGGACTGAGAGGAAGCTCAGCACTGAGAGGAAGCTCAGCACTGAGAGGAAGCTCAACACTGAGAGGAAGCCCAGGCAGGTAGTTGGCTCTGGCAGATCCCGGCTGACTGGCGGATCCTGGCTGACTGGCGGATCTGGAAGATCCTGGCTGGCTGGCAGTTCTGGCAGATCTGGAAGAGTCTGGTTGACTGGCAGATCTGGAAGAGTCTGGTTGACTGGCAGATCTGGAAGAGTCTGGCTGACTGGCAGATCTGGAAGAGTCTGGCTGACTGGCAGATCTGGAAGAGTCTGGCTGACTGGCAGTTCTGGCTGCTCCATGCTGACTGGCTGCTCCATGCTGACTGGCAGCTCTGGCTGCTCCATGCTGAATGGCTGCTCTGGCTGCTCCATGCCGACTGGCTGCTCCATGCTGACTGGCGACTCTGGCTGCTCCATGCTGACTGGCGGCTCTGGCTGCTCCATGCTGACTGGCGGCCCTGGCTGCTCCATGCTGACTGGCGGCCCTGGCTGCTCCATGCTGACTGGCGGCCCTGGCTGCTCCATGCTGACTGGCGGCCCTGGCTGCTCCATGCTGACTGGCGGCCCTGGCTGCTCCATGCTGACTGGCGGCCCTGGCGGCTCCATGCTGACTGGCGGCCCTGGCGGCTCCATGCAGACTGGCAGCTCTGGCGGCTCCATGCAGACTGGCAGCTCTGGCGGCTCCATGCAGACTGGCAGCTCTGGCGGCTCCATGCAGACTGGCAGCTCTGGCGGCATCCTGCAGACTGGCAGCTCTGGTGGCTCCTTGCAGACTGGCAGCTCCTTGCAGACTGGCAGCTCCATGCAGACTGGCAGCTCCATGCAGACTGGCAGCTCCATGCAGACTGGCAGCTCCTTGCAGACTGGCAGTTCTGAACAGGCGGGAGACTCCGGCAGCGCTGTAGAGGCGGAAGGATCTGGAAGCGCTAAACAAGCGGGAGACTCCGGCAGCGCTGGAGAGGAGAAAGGCTCTAACTGCGCTGAACAGGCGGGAGACTCTGGCATCGCTGTAGAGGAGGAAGGCTCTGACAGCGCTAGATAGGCGGGAGGCTCCGGCAGCGCTGGAGAGGCGAGGCGCACTGTAGGCCTGATGCGTGGTGCTGGCACTGGTGGTACTGGGCCGGGGACACGCACAGGAAGCCTGGTGCGGGGAGCTGCTACCGGAGGGCTGGGGTGTGGAGGTGGCACAGGATGGGCTAGACCGTGAAGGCGTACTGGAGATCTTGAGAGCGGTGCTGGCACAGGACGTGCAAGGCTAGGGAGGTGCACAGGAGGCCTGGTGCGTGAGACTGGCACCATCTTCACCAGCCGACTAACACGCACCTCAGGACGAGTATGGAGCGCTGACCCAGGTGCCATCAAATCCCCGACACGCTCCGTCGGGCGAATTCCATGTTTAAAACACCAACACAGCAACTCCCTCATTACTCTCTCCTCCAATTTCCCCATTAACTCTGTCTCTGCTTCGCTCATCTCCAACACCGGTTCTGGTTCTGGTCTCCTCCTTGGCTCCCCACGATAAACAGGGGGAGTTGGCTCAGGTCTGCTACCTGGCGTAGCCATACTCCCTGTTAGCCCCCCCCCCCCAATACATTTTTGGGGCTGACTCTCTGGTTTCCGTCCGCGCCGCCGTGCTTGCTTCGCCAACTCCATTCTCCGATAACCTTCCGCGCACTGCTCCATCGAATCCCAGGTGGGCTCCGGCACTCTCCCTGGGTCGACCGCCCACCTGTCTATCTCCTCCCAAGTAGTATAGTCCATACTCCTGCTGTCCATAACGTCCTCTCATGTCCTTTCCTCCTTTCGCTGCTGTTGCCCATTACCACGCCGCTTGGTCCTGTTGTGGTGGGTGATTCTGTAACAGTTTTCTGTATGTGAAGGAGAGTCGGACCAAAATGCGGCGTGTAGATTGCGATCCATGTTTATTTAAACTAACGTAAAACACGAATCGATACAAACATTACAAAACAATAAACGTAACGAAAACCGAAACAGCCTAATACTGGTGCACATACACACAGAACAAGGACATCAAGACACTAAGGACAATCACCCACGAACACACAGTGAAACCCAGGCTACCTAAATATGGTTCCCAATCAGAGACAATGACTAACACCTGCCTCTGATTGAGAACCATATCAGGCCAGACATAGAAATAGACAAACAAGACATCCAACATAGAATGCCCACCCAGCTCACGTCCTGACCAACACTAAAACAAGGAAAACACACACGAACGATGGTCAGAACGTGACAGATAGTGTTTCCATGGTGTTCTGTAATGATAGTTTTTCCATTGTGTTCTGTAACGATCGTGTTTCCATAGTGATTAATAACAATAGAGTTTTCATGGTGTTCTGTAACAATAATGTTTCCATGGTGTTCTGTAACAATAGTGTTTGCATTGTGTTCTGTAACAATTTGTTTCCATTATGTTCTGTAATGATAGCGTTTCCATTGTGTTCTGTAATGATAGTGTTTCCATTGTGTTCTGTAACGACAGTGTTTCCAAGGTGTTCTGTAAAGATAGTGTTTCCATGGTGTTCTGTAATGATAGTGTTTCCATGGTGTTCTGTAATTATAGTTTTTCCATGGTGTTCTGCAATGATAGTGTTTCCATGGTGTTCTGTAACAATAATGTTTCCATTATGTTCTGTAATGACAGTGTTTCCATGATGTTCTGTAACGATAGTGTTTACATGGTGTTCTGTAACGATAGTGTTTCCATGGTGTTCTGTAACGATAGCTCTTCCATGGTGTTCTGAGATGATAGCATTTCCATGGTGTTCTGTAACCATAGTGTTTTCATGGTGTTCTGTAATGATAGTGTTTCCATGGTGTTCTGTAATGATAGTTTTTCCATTGTGTTCTGTAACGATCGTGTTTCCATAGTGATTAATAACAATAGAGTTTTCATGGTGTTCTGTAACAATAATGTTTCCATGGTGTTCTGTAACAATATTGTTTCCATTGTGTTCTGTAACAATATGTTTCCATGGTGTTCTGTAACGATAGTGTTTCCATGGTGTTCTGTAACAATAATGTTTCCATTATGTTCTGTAATGACAGTGTTTCCATTATGTTCTGTAACGATAGTGTTTCCAAGGTGTTGTGTAAAGATAGTGTTTCCATTGTGTTCTGTAATGACAGTGTTTCCATTGTGTTCGATAACGATAGTGTTTCCATGGTGTTCTGTAACGATAATATTTCCATGGTGTTCTTTAACGATAGTGTTTCCATAGTGATTAGTAACAATAGAGTTTCCATGGTGTTCTGTAACGATAATGTTTCCATGGTGTTCTGTAACAATAGTGTTTCCATTTTGTGCTGTAACGATAGTGTTTCCATGGGGTTCTGTAACGATAGTGTTTCCATTGTCTTCTGTAAGAAAGTGTTTCCAAGATGTTCTGTAACGATAATGTTTCCATGGTGTTCTGTAACAATACTATTTCCATTGTGTTGTGTAACGATAGCGTTTCCATGGTGTTCATAACAATAGTGTTTCCATGGTTTTCTGTAATGCTAGTGTTCCGTGGTGTTCAGTAACGATATCGTTTCCATGATGTTCTGTAACGATAGCATTTCCATGGTGTTCTGAAATGATTGTGCTTCCATGTTGTTCTGTAATTATAGTGTTTCCATGGTGTTCTGTAATGATAGTTCTTCCATTGTGCATACCAGACATTTCTAAAACGTGTGCCTTTTCACACACGCACACACACATACATCCCATCCTCTCTCTCACATGCACACACACACACACACACACATCCCCTCACCTATGATGTAGTAGTCCTGCAGGGTCTTGAACTCATGTCCCCACAGGTTGGGGGAGAACTCCTGGAACTTGATGGTGAAGCGCATGTCACTGTTGGGCTTGTCACAGGTGAGCAGCAGGTTTGGCGCGCCCATCACCTCACAGCGGTCAGCCTGCTCGCGTGTGGACACCAGGTACAGCTTGTAGTACTCATACTCACTGGGGGAGCGGGGGCCTTGGGGGTTGGAGGCTGGGCAGATGAGATCTAGACGATCCCCTATCTGGGGGTACAACACATAGCCCCTGTCATCCTGAAACCTGCAGAGAGAGAGGGAGGGAGACAGAGATGAGAATGGTATCCATGGCAACCAGTGATTGGCAGTGTGATATTTACCCATCTCTGTGTCTGACAGCTTGTGTTTGGAGAGGAGGCCTCTCATCTATTCATGGCACATTTTTGAGGCACAGACAGGTGCCTGTGGGAGCACTGGGTGTGAGGGTACATGCATGCCTGTGAGAGTGGTACATGTATGTGTGTTTCTTTCTGTAGATGAATGTGTGTGTGTTGTGTTGCATGGCCAATCCCCAGGGACCACTTCAATCGCAACACACATTACACTGTCATTTAGAGGATGCCCTTATGGAAATAATTTCCCAGTGAATACAAATCAAATCTCAGCCTAATATCAGCACCGCATCAACACCATTAACAAGACGTTTAACAAGACTGCAATTTGTAACAGACCATTAGACAGACAGAGTCAACTCTGCAATACAGAGCAGGTTCTCACACTCTTGACCCAAACTGCTACAGACCTATATCTATCCTACCCTTACCGACCATTTCGAATCTCACCATACCTTCTCTGCTATGCAATCTGGTTTCAGAGGTGGTCATGGGTGCACCTCAGCCACGCTCAAGGTCCTAAACGATATCTTAACCGCCATCGATAAGAAACATTACTGTGCAGCCGTATTCATTGATCTGGCCAAAGCTTTTGACTTTGTTAATCACCACACCTCTCCAAGATCGCATAGCAGTTCAGACGTCTTTTGTCCTCGTCTTGTCGTGTCCTGTATATATATATATTTACAACTTTTTTCACATACATTTTATTTTTATTTTCCATCAACTCATCTTCTAAACACTCTCCTGCAACCAGCCTCACCAATTTATATTTATAAAAAAGTATTATTTACCTCAGATCTGTAATCCTCCAAGAAGCTAGCCAGAAACTCCAAGAAGCTAGCCAGAAACTAGCCAGAAGCTAGCCAGGAGCTAGCCCAGAAGCGAATCCAGAAGCTAATCAGAAGCTAGTTAGCTTCTTTACTGGCAAATCGTTAGTATTCAGCTAACCACAGTTTGTGGTCATCAGCTATCCTTTAGCTCGAAAATCTATCGAAAATCTATCGCCAGTTTTGTACAGCGCAGCGCGGCTCGGAGCGGAACATACCGGACCAATTTTTCTCTCCATGTCCCTGGATTTCAACTGCTCTCTGGATATTCATACCCGGATCTCACAGCTAGCTAGCTGCTATCCGTGTGACAGTCGGCTTTCGTCGATTCCGGAGCAAACATCGATTGTTCCGGTGCTAGCCAGCTCCGTCAATCACTCCTGAGTTCCATCATTCACTCCTGGGCTGCAGTCACCTATCCGGACCCGTTTTACTGCCTACGCGGAGCCCCACCGGGCCTTCACAACTGGACTGCCGATCTACCTGAAGGAGATCCGGCTGGCTCCTCCGTCGCGACGTTACCTGAACGCCCATCTGCGGCCCGCTAACCGTTAGCTGTCTTACCGGCTGCTATCTGAATAGACAATCGGACAATTTATTTATTTTTATTATTATGTTTTCTTCTCGGGCCTCTATAACTATATCTATTGTTCTTATTTTTGTTGTTGTTGTGTGATTTGGATTAATCCCCTCTACCACATGGAACCCCACTAATCTACTGACCGAACGCAAGAGGTGGCTAACAACAGACTCCATCCTATGCTAGCTTGCTACCGATGGACTGGCTAGCTGTCTAAATCGCCGTGACCCTCAACCAACCTCTCCACTCACTGGACCCTTTTGATCACTCGACTAAGCATGCCTCTCCTTAATGTCAATATGTCTTGTCCATTGCTGTTCTGGTTAGTGTTTATTGGCTTATTTCACTGTAGAGCCTCTAGTCCTGCTCACTATACCTTATCCAACCTATTAGTTCCACCACCCACACATGCAATGACATCTCCTGGTTTCAATGATGTTTCTAGAGACAATATCTCTCTCTTCATCACTCAATACCTAGGTTTACCTCCACTGTATTCACATCCTACCTTACCTTTGTCTGTACATTATACCTTGATGCTATTTTATCGCCCCCAGAAACCTCCTTTTACTCTCTGTTCCAGACGTTCTAGACGACCAATTCTTATTGCTTTTAGCCGCACCCTTATTTTACTCCTCCTATGTTCCTCTGGCGATGTAGAGGTGAATCCAGGCCCTGCAGTGCCTAGCTCCACTCCTATTTCCCAGGCGCTCTCTTTTGACGACTTCTGTAACCGTAATAGCCTTGGTTTCATGCATGTTAACATTAGAAGCCTCCTCCCTAAGTTTGTTCTATTCACTGCTTTAACACACTCTGCCAACCCGGATGTTCTAGCTGTGTCTGAATCCTGGCTTAGGAAGACCACCAAATATTCAGACATTTTAATTCCAAACTACAACATTTTCAGACAAGATAGAACTGCCAAAGGGGGCGGTGTTGCAATCTACTGCAAAGATAGCCTGCAGAGTTCTGTCCTACTATCCAGGTCTGTACCCAAACAATTTGAACTTCTACTTTTAAAAATCCACCTCTCTAAAAACAAGTCTCTCACCGTTGCCGCCTGCTATAGACCACCCTCTGCCCCAGCTGTGCTCTGGACACCATATGTGAACTGATTGCCCCCCATCTATCTTCAGAGCTCGTGCTGCTAGGCGACCTAAACTGGAACATGCTTAACACCCCAGCCATCCTACAAACTAAACTTGATGCCCTCAATCTCACACAAATTATCAATGAACCTACCAGGTACCTCCCCAAAGCCTTAAACACGGGCACCCTCATAGATATCATCCTAACCAACTTGCCCTCTAAATACACCTCTGCTGTCTTCAACCAAGATCTCAGCGATCACTGCCTCATTGCCTGCATCCGTAACGGGTCAGCGGTCAAACGACCTCCTCTCATCACTGTAAAACGCTCCCTGAAACACTTCAGCGAGCAGGCCTTTCTAATCGACCTGGCCGGGGTATCCTGGAAGGATATTGACCTCATCCCATCAGTAGAGGATGCCTGGATATTTTTTAAAAATGCCTTCCTAACCATCTTAAATAAACATGCCCCATTCAAGAAATTTAGAACCAGGAACAGATATAGCCCTTGGTTCTCCCCAGACCTGACTGCCCTTAACCAACACAAAAACATCCTATGGCGTTCTGCATTAGCATCGAACAGCCCCCGTGATATGCAGCTGTTCAGGGAAGCTAGAAACCATTATACACAGGCAGTTAGAAAAGCCAAGGCTAGCTTTTTCAAGCAGAAATTTGCTTCTTGCAACACTAACTCAAAAAAGTTCTGGGACACTGTAAAGTCCATGGAGAATAAGAACACCTCCTCCCAGCTGCCCACTGCACTGAAGATAGGAAACACTGTCACCACTGATAAATCCACCATAATTGAAAATTTCAATAAGCATTTTTCTACTGCTGGCCATGCTTTCCACCTGGCTACTCCTACCCCTGTCAACAGCACTGCACCCCCAACAGCAACTCGCCCAAGCCTTACCCATTTCTCCTTCTCCCAAATCCATTCAGCTGATGTTCTGAAAGAGCTGCAAAATCTGGACCCCTACAAATCAGCCGGGCTAGACAATCTGGACCCTTTCTTTCTAAAATTATCTGCCGAAATTGTTCCCACCCCTATTACTAGCCTGTTCAACCTCTCTTTCGTGTCGTCTGAGATTCCCAAAGATTGGAAAGCAGCTGCGGTCATCCCCCTCTTCAAAGGGGGGGACACTCTTGACCCAAACTGCTACAGACCTATATCTATCCTACCATGCCTTTCTAAGGTCTTCGAAAGCCAAGTCAACAAACAGATTACCGACCATTTCGAATCTCACCATACCTTCTCTGCTATGCAATCTGGTTTCAGAGCTGGTCATGGGTGCACCTCAGCCACGCTCAAGGTCCTAAACGATATCTTAACCGCCATCGATAAGAAACATTACTGTGCAGCTGTATTCATTGATCTGGCCAAGGCTTTCGACTCTGTCAATCACCACATCCTCATCTGCAGACTCAACAGCCTTGGTTTCTCAAATGATTGCCTCGCCTGGTTCACCAACTACTTCTCTGATAGAGTTCAGTGTGTCAAATCGGAGGGTCTGCTGTCCGGACCTCTGGCAGTCTCTATGGGGGTGCCACAGGGTTCAATTCTTGGACCGACTCTCTTCTCTGTATACATCAATGAGGTCGCTCTTGCTGCTGGTGAGTCTCTGATCCACCTCTACGCAGACGACACCATTCTGTATACTTCCGGCCCTTCTTTGGACACTGTGTTAACAACCCTCCAGGCAAGCTTCAATGCCATACAACTCTCCTTCCGTGGCCTCCAATTGCTCTTAAATACAAGTAAAACTAAATGCACGCTCTTCAACCGATCCCTACCTGCACCTACCCGCCTGTCCAACATCACTACTCTGGACGGCTCTGACTTAGAATACGTGGACAACTACAAATACTTAGGTGTCTGGTTAGACTGTAAACTCTCCTTCCAGACCCATATCAAACATCTCCAATCCAAAGTTAAATCTAGAATTGGCTTCCTATTTCGCAACAAAGCATCCTTCACTCATGCTGCCAAACATACCCTTGTAAAACTGACCATCCTACCAATCCTCGACTTTGGCGATGTCATTTACAAAATAGCCTCCAATACCCTACTCAACAAATTGGATGCAGTCTATCACAGTGCAATCCGTTTTGTCACCAAAGCCCCATATACTACCTGGCTGGCCCTCGCTTAATACTCGTCGCCAAACCCACTGGCTCCATGTCATCTACAAGACCCTGCTAGGTAAAGTCCCCCCTTATCTCAGCTCGCTGGTCACCATAGCAGCACCCACCCATAGCATGTGCTCCAGCAGGTATATTTCACTGGTCACCCCCAAAGCCAACTTCTCCTTTGGTCGCATTTCCTTCCAGTCCTCTGCTGCCAATGACTGGAACAAATAGCAAAAATCACTGAAGCTGAATACCTATATCTCCCTCTCTAACTTTAAGCATCAGCTGTCAGAACAGCTTACCGATCATTGCACCTGTACATAGCCCATCTGTAAATAGCCCACCCAAATACCTCATCCCCATATATCACCCCACCTGTAGCACTCGCTCCAGCAGGTATATCTCTCTGGTCACCCCCAAAACCAATTCTTTCTTTGGCCGCCTCTCCTTCCAGTTCTCTGCTGCCAATGACTGGAACGAACTACAAAAATCTCTGAAGCTGGAAACACTTATCTCCCTCACTAGCTTTAAGCACCAACTGTCAGAGCAGCTCACAGATTACTGCACCTGTACATAGCCCACCTATAATTTTGCCCAAACAACTACCTCTTTCCCTACAGTATTTATTTAATTTATTTTGCTCCTTTGCACCCCATTATTTGTATTTCTACTTTGCACATTCTTCCACTACAAATCTACCATTCCAGTGTTTTACTTGCTATATTGTATTTACTTTGCCACCATGGCCTTTTTTTGCCTTTACCTCCCTTATCTCACCTCATTTGCTCACATCGTATATAGACTTATTTATACTGTATTATTGACTGTATGTTTGTTTTACTCCATGTGTAACTCTGTGTTGTTGTTTGTGTCGAACTGCTTTGCTTTATCTTGGCCAGGTCGCAATTGTAAATGAGAACTTGTTCTCAACTTGCCTACCTGGTTAAATAAAGGTGAAAAAAAATAATTATAAAAAATTCAGTGAAGGAATGAAGACCACAAACTTGGATGTGTCCTTTGTCTGAGTAATTCTGCATTCTTTCACAATGTTTGCCAGCAAGCTGGAGTAAAATGTTTTTTTTTTTAAATTCATGGACAACTAAACTTTCTAATTGTCTCCCTAATAATCCTAAAGTCAATTATGCTGCCATGGTTTCCGCTTTTTATTTTTAATACAGCTTCTTAGACTTGTGGGACTTCGCGGTGGTCTTTGTAGTCTGTTGGGCATTCCAAGTAAATTCCCCAAAATTCCTGCGAAATCCAACAACGCCAGCTAACAGTCTCTAGACTCTAGATGACACATTTCATTCACTGTGAATTCATGGTCATTTCACGGTGAAACCATTCTAAACTCCCCACCTTGAGTCCAACATCAGAGAATATTACAACACCTGATAACTAGAGCTCTGTGTAGAAGAACCCTTGAGCAGATGAAGGCACAGAGAGCCTCAAATACCTGGCTCTCCATTAATCTCTTAGTGCCCTAAGAGCCTGGTGACATTTCAGCACAGGGAGGGATAAGCAGACAAATAAAACATGGTCCTACAGGCTCCTTTTCTATCTCCTTCTCTTCATCTCTCTCTCCTTCTCTCGGATCATGGTGTTTTGGGAGAGAGGGAAACAAGGGTTTGGGGCGTTTGACAGAGCATGTTAATCACTTTAAGGTTTTCCTGTGACATAGGCTACAGTAGGAAACACTATGAAGGATACAGTATGTACCATGTAGTGGCTTTGACCTGGACCATAATGGACAACTAAAACTAGGTCCGGGTCCTGCATGATCACAGTTACACAGGCCTGAGCTTCACAGTGAACTGATCTGCACAGATAGAACAGATAATGAGAGAAACTGACCTTTTCATTTGTCAGGACACATCTCACAGAGACATCTTCCACTCAGCACACACATCACATCCATGCTATCACATGGGATCCTACACTAGTTATTCTACACACACATTTAGCAATGTAAGTAGATAATTACTGTGCAGGCCTTTGAGTTTTGAGCCAGCTCCTCCCTATGTTGAGTAATCAAATAATGTCTAGCACTAGCTAGGTTTCCATCCATTTGGCGACAGATTTTCATGCAAATATTCTCAAATCTGCATAAAGACAGGGCGTGATGACATTGTGCACACAAATGTATTTTTTGCTAAAGTATTCATATACTCGAAAGTTTCATGCGTTTCCATGGCATTTTCAACTACCGATAGTTGTGCGTGTGCGCTCTAGACTACAGCTCACAGATACAGTGCTGGTAGGCTGTGTGGATAGGCTAGTCTACATCAAATCAAATTTATTTATAAAGTTCTTATACAGAAACACAGCCTAAAACCCCAAACAGCAAGCAACGCAGATGTAGAAGCATGGTGGCTAGGAAAACATCCCTAGAAAGGCAGGAACATAGGAAGAAACCTAGAGAGGAACCAGGCTCTTCTGGCTGTGCCGGGTGGAGATTATAAGAGTACATGGCCATTAAGGCCCGATCGTTCTCCAAGATGTTCATAGATGACCAGCAGGGTCAAATAATAATCACAGTGGTTGCAACAGGTTAGCACCTCAGGAGTAAATGTCAGTTGGCTTTTCATAACTGAGCATTCAGAGGTCAAGACAGCAGATGCGGTAGGGAGGGAGGGAGGGAGGGAGGGAGGGAGGGAGGGATAGAGAGAGAGAGAGAGAGAGAGAGAGAGAGAGAGAGAGAGAGAGAGAGAGAGAGAGAGAGAGAGAGAGAGAGAGAGAGTTGCAGGCAGAACAGTTGAAACTGGATCAACAGCACAACCAGGTGGACTGGGGTTGGGAAAGCCAGGAGTAATCAGGACAGGTAGTCCTGAGGCATGGTCCTGGGCTCAGGTACTCCGCAAGGGGAGAGCGAGAGCGAGAAAGAGAGATGGGAAAATTAGAGGGAGCATACTTAAGATCACACAGGACACCAGATAAGACAGAAGAATTTCAACAGATTGGACAGACTGACCCTAGGCCCACGGCACATAGAGTATTGCAGCATAGAGCCAACCAGGCAGGATATAACCCCACCCACTTTGCCAAGGCACAGCCCCCACACCACTAGACAGATATCAACAGACCACCAACTTACTACACTGAGGCAAGGCTGAGTACAGCCCACTACAATCTCCTCCACCGCCCAAGCCCGAGGGAGCGCAAATCACGTCAGTGCCTCAACCCACTCAAGTCAAGTATAGCGGAAAAAGCCTGGCACGACGTGACGCACCCCTCCTAGAAACGGCACGGAAGAGCACTAGTAAGCCAGTGACTGAGCTCCCGTAATAGGTTAAGAGGCAGAGAATCCCAGTGCAGAGAGGGGAACCAGGCAGAGACAGCAAGGGCAGTTCGTCACTCCACTGCACCCCTGAAACAGACTACACTCAATCATAGGACCTACTGAAGCGATGAGTCTTCTGTAGAGACTTAAAGTTCGAGACTGAGTCTGCATCTCTCACGGGGTAGGCAGACCGTTCCATAAAAATGGAGCTTTATAGGAGATGGCAGTGCCTCCAGCTGTTTTCTTATAAATTCTAGGGACAATGAAGAGGCCTGCGTCGTGTGACCATAGCGTACGTGTAGGTATGTAAGGCAGGACCAAATCGAAAAGATGGTAGGAGCAAGTCCATGTAATGCTTTGTAGATTAACAGTAAAACCTTGAAATCAGCCATAGCCTTAACAGGAAGCCAGAAAGGCTAGCACTGAAGTAATATTAAACATTTTTGGGGTTCTAGTCAAGATTCTAGCAGCCGTATTTAGCACTAACTGAAGTTTATTTAGTGCTTTATCCATATAGTCGGAGAGTATTGCATTGCAGTAGTCTAATCAATAAGTGACAAAAGCATGGATTAGCTTTTCTGCATAATTTTTTTACAAAATGTTTCAGATTTTTATGAAGATGGACAAAAGCTTCCCTTGAAACATTCTTGACACAGTGCCTTCAGAAAGACCCCTTGACATTTTCCGAATTGTGTTATGTTGCAGCCTTACTCTAAAATGAGTTGAATAAAAAAAAATCCTCAGCAATCTACACACAGGTTTTCATAAATATTTTCTGATTTATCAACAGAAATACCTTATTTACATAAGTATTCAGCTCCTTTGCTATGAGACTCGAAATTGAGCTCAGGTGCATCCTGTTTCCATTGATCATCCTTGAGATGTTTCTACAACTTGATTGGAGTCCACCTGTGGTAAATTCAATTGATTGGACATTATTTGGAAAGGCACACACCTGTCTATATAAGGTCCCAGTTGACAGTGCATGTCAGAGCAAAAACCAAGCCATGAGGTTGAAGTAAATATTCGTACAACTCAGAGACAAGATTGTGTCGAGGCACAAATCTGGGGAAGGGTACCAAATTCTGCAGCATTGAAGGTCCTCAAGAACACAGCATCCTCCATCATTCTTAAATGTAAGATGTTTGGAACAGTCCCGGCCAAACTGAGCAGTCTGTGGAGATGGGAGAACCTTCCAGAAGTACAACCATCTCTGTATCACTCCACCAATCAGGCCTTTATGGTAGAGTGGCGAGACGGAAGCCACTGCTCAGTAAAAGGCACATGACAGCCCACTTGGAGTTTGCCAAAAGGCACATGAAAGCAAGATTGAACTCTGTGGCCTGAATGCCAAGCATCATATCTGGAGGAAACCTAGCACCATCCCTACGGTGAAGCATGGTGATGGGGATGTTTTTCATCTGCAGGGACTGGGAGACTAGTTAGGATCAAGGGAAAGATGAACGTAGTAAAGTACAGAGAGATCCTTGATGAAAACCTGCTCAGGAGCACTCAGGACCTCAGACTGGGGCAAATGTGCACCTTCCAACAGGACAACACCCTAAGCACACAGCCAAGACAATACAGAATTGGCTTCAGAACAAGTCTCTGAATGTCCTTGAGTGACCCAGCCAGAGCCCGGACTTGAACCCGATCGAACATCTCTGGAGAGACCTGAAAATAGCTGTGCAGCAACGCTCCCCATCCAACGTGACAGAGCTTGAGAGGATCGGCAGAGAAAAATGGGAGAAACTCCCCAAATACAGGTGTGCCAAGCTTGTAGCGTCATACCCAAGAAGGCTCAAGGCAGTAATCGCTGCGAAAGCTGCTTCAACAAAGTTCTGTGTAAATGGTCTGAATACTTATGTAAATGTGATATTTCAGTGTTTTATTTTTAATACATTAGCAAAAATTTCTCAACCTGTTTTTGCTTTGCCATTATGGGGTATTGTGTAGATTGGGATATTTATTTTTTATATGTTTTAGAATGAGGCTGTGCGTAACAAAATGTGAAAAAAGTTGAGCCAAGTCGGTACTTTCCGAAGGCACTGTATCTTTTGTCAAGAGACATCAGGGTCGAGAGTAATGCAGAGGTCCTTCACTGTTTTACTTGAGACGACTGTACAACCATCAAGGCCAATTAATTGTCAGATCCAACAGCAGATCTCTTTGTTTCTTGAGACCTAGAACTAGCATCTCTGTTTTGTCCGAGTTAAAACATTTGTCACCATCCACTTCCTTATGTCTGAAACACAGGCTTCCAGGGTAAGCAATTTTGGGGCTTCACCATGTTTCATCGAAATGTACAGCTGTGTGCCGTCCGCACACAGCTGTCGTGATCAAGGACAGCTGTCGTGATTTTGTTTATACGGTATGTCTTTACTCCCATAAAACTGTGGACAGAGACGTGGTTACTGGCTAGCTTTCCATCCAATTGCCGACAGATTTTTATGCAAATATTCAAAAAATGCCCCACCAGAGATGTATTCACATCAAATTGACTAGTTGCGGATAAAAGTGATGAAATAGTGCACGCAAAAAAATACTTTTGCAGTTAAATTAAATGGGTTTCCATCGCATCTCGAGACGTCGAGGGAGGACCACATAACATGTCATCGCGTGACTCCAAGTTTACTTCGCTATGATGGTTATTATATCAATATTTGCGTCATTTCTTGCATAATTAATTATATAAACACATAAAGATCCCACCTTGTCTAGCGTATTTTGTTTGTCGACAATTGGAACATTTACCGGCAAATGTGCTGTTTCCATCAGGCCTGTAGTGAAAATGTTTTTCCGACATGTACTCTTTACTCGCATAAAAAGGTTGTATGAAAACCTGGTTACTGTTTATCTTTTCACTTCTGCACTTTACGTGCATTATATTGTGACTTACAGTATTGGTTTGCTACAGAGCTATTTAAGTCTCCTTACTGAGACATTCCAATAAGTATGTCTATCTGTCCTCCTAATTTCAACATCCCCATCATACACTGCTGTGTAGCAAGTAGCCAATCAAGAGTGTCTGTGACATTTCTACACACGTGACATCAGTGATTACAACAGGTCCCACACTGTCAACCTCCTGTCATAACTTTAGCCTGAGGTCACATCCTGGCACTAGAAGCCTGACGCCATTCACATCTACACGCCATTGACCTTGTTAAGTCGATTAAAAGTTACAGCACACTGTTGAAGGCTAGGATTGGAGCCTGCAAATGGACCTCGGTGACTGTTGAAGGTCCTCCAAGTATTAGTGGGATTAGATGGAAAGCATGGTTGAACATAGCTACGAAGCATGGACCGTGGCCATATTCAACATAGTTGTGGGCCTTATAGAGAACAGTGGGCTCCTTTAAACTTCTGCTTGATGCTCATCTGAGGGAACTTCCATTCATCTGATCTTACATTGACGCTGAACCGAACTACATGAATATTGAATTTTCTCTTTCAACTTCTCTTTCTAAAACAACAGAGTTGATGATGAAACACATTCTGATGCCACATTCATGGTAGAGTTTTAAAATCGCGCCATAAATGATGCATCAGGATTGCATGCATAATCTGAACTATTAATATCAAATGAAAACGGGTCAGTATGAATCAGTCAGTCGTTGTTATGACAACACACAGGTCAAAGGAAGGGCAACCATAGCTTACTTGACATTTTAATCTATGCGTGTGAGTGCATATCTGCTAGATTGTGTTTATCATGTGTTTACATTACAGTCTCTACTTGTGGTATATGTGATGCTACAGAGGATTCAGTGTGTTGCTCCCACGGCCTTATTACCCCTGTGGGCAGATTGTAATGGCCTCTGGCCCTCTTCATGGCCCAGTGTTTATGGGAATGAGGGTGTTTGCTTAATTGCCTGCCTGCACCCTTCTCATCTTATTTCACACCCACTGCACTCACTAGCTGTAGTTCCAGCTGTAACCCCACCTCGTGAATACACTTCAAGCTCCATGTTTGCCCACACCATCCTGCCTCACTGCTCTGTTGGAGATGTTTTCAGGCAAACTTCCCCTGGAATCTCCCTTGCAGCTCCATGCTACTGCCCCTGTCCCGGTCTGGAGGTCCTGTATAGAGAAGGACCGTACCAGGAGGCACCAGGTCCTGCAGCCCACTCAGCCAGCCTCAGCCCATCTGCCCACCCAGTGTGAACACGTTGGTAGGTGGCCTGGTTCATTAGACCACGGTTTTCACTGGCATGAGGTGGAACATGGTTTAGCATTTGAATGGTTTACAGGCCAGCCAGTAACAAGGCCAGCCATTAAACAAAACAAGCTAGAATAGTGAAAGTGGGCAGTCAGATCACAGACGTCCAGCAGAGTAGTATGTCTGATCTGTACAGCAGACAAGTGGTGAATTCCAGGTCACTATTAGTTTCAGGTCCTACCTTCTGGCTCCTGGTTTAGATTCCCCACTGTTAAGACTAACAGGTACAACAGTGGAGGCTCCTCCTCAGAGGAAGATGAGAAACATCCTCCTAAGTGAGTTTCATAAAAATAGTGAAACATTTTTAAAAAGTTGTCATTTTTTAGATAAAACTATACTAAATATATTCACGTCACCAAATCATCTATTAAAATGCACTGTTTTGTAATGAAGGTCTGCAGTAGTTTCAATAGCATTCTGTAGGGTAGCGCCATGGTGTAGCCGGAGCACAGCTAGTTTCCCTCCTTCAACACAAAACCTAGGAGGCTCGTGGTTCTCACCCCTTTCCATAGATGTACACAGAAATGATGACAACTTCCGGAGGACATCCTCCAAACTATCAGAGCTCTTGCAGCATGAACTAACATGTTGTCCACCCAATCAAAGGATCAGAGAATTAATCTAGCACTGAAAGCATAAGCTACAGCTAGCTAGCACTGCAGTGCATAAAATGTGGTGAGTAGCTGGCTCAAAGAGAAGACAATAGTTGAACAGTTTTGAACAAACTAATTTATTAAAAATTAAGGATAAGCAAGAGAGAGAAAGAGAGTGAGCTAGCTATATTTCATATTTTATTCACTTTCAGTTTCTTACCAAATGAATGCAGCTACCTAGTTTAGCCTACTCAAACACCTGGCTCAAACAGAGATGGATGCTATGTTAGCTAGCTAGCTATGGTTATCCAACACCAGAACTCTTCCAAGTCAAGGTAAGCTTTTGGTTTTATACATTTATTGCCACTGGGGCCCGCCGGTGTAAATGCTAAACTGTTTGCTAACTATACATTGTACTGCATGATTGTAGTGGGTTTACTAATGCGTTAGCTAGTAGAACTATGTTGACTTGATGTTAGCTAATATGGTGACAACGATGTAGGCTGTGTGTAGCAGTTAGTGGTTATGATATGAAGGTTTGGCTTGGAACTGTTTTTTGGCAAATGGAAAAGGTGAGAGGAGGAGAGCACATAGATGCGAGAAGGAATTATCCAATGATCAAAGGGATTGTGCTGTTTACATGTGGCTGCTATGAAAGTGAACTGTGTTTGCATGTTATCAGGGGTGTATTCATTCTGCCGATTCTGTTGAAAAACGTTTCTTAAATGGAAGCAAATTGAACGAAACGGGGATATACATACCTGAATGTGTCCAATACAAACTCTAATTTGCAACAAAAAATTACACCCTAGATCAACTAGATGCAGGCAAGATTGTGCAAGCAGGTATTGAATGTGTCAATGTCTGTCACCTTAATTACTCAAATTTCTCTCGACCTGTACAGTTAAAATTGTCACGCCCTGATCTGTTTCACCTGTCCTTATGCTTGTCTCCACCCCCTCCAGGTGTTGCCCATATTACCCACTTATCCCCTGGGTATTTACACCTGTGTTTTCTGTCTGTCTGTGCCAGTTTGTCTTGTTTGTTCAAGTCAACCAGTGTTTTGTCTCAGCTTCTATTTTTCTCCAGTCTCTCTTTTTCCTCATCCACCTGGTTTTGACCCTTGCCTGTCCTGACCCCATACCCGCCTGCCTGACCACGCTGCCTGTCCCTGAGCCTGCCTGCCGTCCTGTACCTTGGCCGCACTACTCTGGATATTCGACCCCTGCCTGCCTTGACCTATCGTTTGCCTGCCCCTGTTGGTTTAATAAACATCGTTACTTCAACACAGTCTGCACTTGGGTCTTACCTTGATTCCTGATAACACTACCGTTCAAAGGTTTGGACTCCGGGATGCTGGCCTTCTAGGCAGATTTCCTCTGTGTTCTTTTGCCAATCTTAACATTTTATTTTTATTGACAACTCTGCCTAGAAAACCAGCATCCCGGAGTCGCCTCTTCACTGTTGACGTTGAGACTGGTGTTTTGCGGGTACTATTTAATGAAGCTGCCAGTTGAGGACTTGAGATGCGCCTGTTTCTCAAACTAGACACTCTAATGTACTTGTCCTCTTGCTCAGTTGTGCACCGGGGTCTCCCACTCCTCTTTATATTCTGGTTAGAGCCAGTTTGCACTGTTCTGTGAAGGGAGTAGTACACATCGTTGTACGAGATCTTTAGTTTCTTGGCAATTTCTCACATGGAATAGCCATTTCTTAGAACAAGAATAGACTGATGAGTTTCAGAAGAAAGGTCTTTGTTTCTAGCCATTTTGAGCCTGTAATCGAACCCACAAATGCTGATACTCCAGATACTCAACTAGTCTAAAGAAGGACAGTTCTATTGCTTCTTTAATCAGGACAACAGTTTTCAGCTGTGTTAACATAATTGCAAAGGGGTTTTCTAATGATCAATTAGCCTTTTAAAATGATAAACTTGGATTAGCTAACACAACGTGCCATTGGAACACAGGAGTGATGGTTGCTGATAATGGGCCTCTGTACGCCTATGTAGATATTCCATAAAAAATCAGCCATTTCCAGCTACAATAGTCATTTACAACATTAACCATGTCTACACAGTATTTCTTATCAATTTGATGTTATTTTAATGGACAAAAAATTTACTTTTATTTCAAAAAGAAGGACATTTCTAAGTGACCCCAAACTTTTGAACAGTAGTGTCCGTTGTAAACTTTAATTCATAGGCTAGGTTGTAGCAACCTCATGATGGGTATAGGGAACGTTTGAATATCATGTAGTAGGCTAAACCTATCGATGTTACATTGAGCTGAGTGAATGGAATATGAATGACAGTCATCCAATATGCTGTAATAGACATAAGGCCATGCTAATTTTTAAAAAATAGCGTCCTCCCTCATCTTACTGACCGCCACTGAGGTACAAGCACTCCTTCACCCCTATAGCCATTTCCCTTTTCAATACAGGGAAGGCTAGGGATGAGGATGTTGAGGAAGACAATGGTAATATGTTGTTGATGAGGATGATGAAGGTGATGTTGACAATGCTTTTTTGTTTTTGTCAGCACATTGTTGATATGTTGTTGGCGAGATGATCTAAGAATGCACAGAGCATTTACTTATGGGCTCCTGAGTGGCGCAGAGTTATAAGGTACTGCATCTCAGTGCAAGACTCGTCACTACAGTCGTCACTTCAAATCCAGGCTGTATCACATCCTGCAGTGATTGGGAGTGCCATAGGGTGGTGCACAATTGGCCCAGTGTCGTCCGGGTTTGGCTGGGGTAGCCTGTCATTGTAAATAAGAATTTGTTCTTAACTGACTTGCCTAGTAAATAATAATTAAGCAGCTTTGGCTTGTTATTGTCACGTTCTGACCTCTATTTCCGTTGTTTTTGTATTTATTTAGTATGGTCAGGGCGTGAGTTGGGTGGGTAGTCTATGTTTGTTTTTCTATGTTTTGGTCTAGTTCTATGTTCGGCCTGATATGGTTCTCAATCAGAGGCAGGTGTTCGTCATTGTCTCTGATTGGGAACCATATTTAGGTAGCCTGGGTTTCACTGTGTGTTTGTGGGTGATTGTTCCTGTCACTGTGTTTGTTGTCACAGGATAGGACTGTTTTGCGTTTGCACATTTCTTGTTTTTGTTAGTTTGTTCATGTGTAGGGATTTATTAAAACATGAATAACCACCACGCTGCGCTTTGGTCCGCTTCTCTTCCTCCTACAGACGAACGCCCTTACAGTTATACAGTTGTATGATGATCACTAGTGTGCCTGCTGTATAAATGTGTATTGATGGCTGTCAGCCCTATGACTTGATGGGCCAGCTCATTGTATTCACTGTCACTGTGATCCATTTGATGTGATCACTGTTTTTTATGCTCCTTTGCTGCAAAACCAATTGCTCTCTGTGACAACAAAAATTGAAACTTGAAAAGCATTTTATACACAGTTCTTAGGGTTTCACACCATAGTTAATTACATGCCAAGAAATCAAATCAAATAGTATTTGTCAAATGCGCCGAATACAACAATGAAATGTTTACTTACAAGCCCTTAACCAAGAACGCAGTTTTAAGAAAATATAGTTCCGAAAATATTTCCTAAATAGACAAAATTAAAATAAATAAAAATCAACACAAAATAACAATAATGAGGCTATATACAGGGGTTACCGGTACCTAGTCAATGTGCGGGGAACAGGTTAGTCAAGGTAATTTGTACATGTAGGTAGGGGTAAAGTGACTATGCATAGATAATAAACAGCGAGCAGCAGCAGTGTAAAAACGACTGTACACACACCGTAATTGAGTGCAATCGGAGCTGGGAAGACTCTGTTGGTTAACACATAATTTTCAGGTCTAGAAAGGTGTATAAATGTGAACTCTGTGGCGTCAGTCCCATAAAACAGCCGTTTGGTGAAATGCTACTAGCGTGCCCTTCCTGGAGCCTTCCCCCAGACCTGATAAGTGAGTGCTGCTTTATCTGAAGTATTTTGTGAGTGTTGTGTGAACCTTTATCTGTGTTATTTAATGAGTTAAGGACTGAGATATAGCACCCACAATCCTACCTCATGACTCAGTCCCCATCAGACGATGCCCTTAACATAGACCAACCATGACACAACCGGAGCTCAGACACAACAACAGCATTCCACTCTAAGGTTGGTTTCTTACAACTGAGGTTGAGGCCACTGAGGTCAGAAAGTTGACATTTTCTAAACGTTGTGGAGTGGAGCTGCGTTTGTCTTACTCTCAGTTGTATCAGCCTGTGAGAGGTAGACATGCACACTGAGGCCCCGGACTCTAACCACACATGAAAAGGCTCATCAAACCCAAATCACATGGTTGATTAGAGATGAGCAGACTACAAATACCCCTTCTCTTTGTTTGGCGGATGAGTGCAAGAAGAAAGTCGGAGAGTCCCGAGGAGAGAGAGAACTCCCTAGACCCTTCTCGCCTCCCTCAACTCCCTTCTCCCCCTCCTTCTTTTCACTTTGCCTTCTTCATTCCTGTCTCCCTCACACATACCAGCACACAAGGGAACATCTAGGTTTCCATTCTTTGTAATATTATTATTTTTTTTTAAGTTTCATAAGAGAGAGGTGTGTGTATTTGAAGCAGAAAGATGGAGATATTGAATATCCAAAGTCAGAGACAAAGAAAGAGACAGGGCTAGAGAGCGAGTTGGTTTCAATTAGGTGGATTTTGAAAGGGAAATCTGTCTGGTTTGTTAAAACAGCTACATGTCATTTGCCAGATTAGTTTGTTTATGTTTTTTCTTATTGCTGACATGGCTCTTGGACCTTGTTCTCCATTCAATGGTCCCCCAATTACCCATAACGCTCTGCGAGGCATACAGAAAATATTATTTATCCCACTTAACCTTTACGAAAGAGAGGGAGGTGCAGGCAGAGACGGAGAGAGAAGGCAGGGATAGAGAAAAACAGGGACTTATGAGGGAGAGAGATGGGAGGGAAAATGAGCGAAAAGGTTTGGAAGAGAATTCAGATCAAACAAGCACAAAAAACAAGGTTAAAGCCAAGCATGTGTTTTTACTAAAGTGATGCACTGTTTTGAGAATTAATTTCATACTGGAGGGAACATCGTCAGACACCCCCCACCACCTCACAGTGAAACCATCATCAGTGCAATCTTAAGACTGCAATTACTCCATTCTCCACAGCACGCTCTCATGCTCTGCCAAGGCTTTGAAGGCCTGCCAGGGAAGCACCTTTGAAACAGAAAATTAAAAATGAGAAGGACGGTGAAAGGGGATTTGAAAATAATACTGGCAGGTAGCTACGAGGGTGTGTAAAATGAAGAAAGCAAATGTTAGTGTGTGGAGGTAAGCCATACCCGTACAAAACATGTGAAAGGGAGAAAAGTCCTTTATGTCATGCACCCTTTAACTGATTCCTGTCCATATCCTTAGGCAAGATTTAATGAAACCATTGGATTACTGAAGAGATTTCAGCAGATTAGTCTTCTGCCAAGAATCCCAATTAACACTCCAAATGCAGCTTCCACCACTAGTCCCTTTTCTGACTGGTAACATTCTCACTGGTCACGTGTTAATAATAAATCAGTTCCAGATAGCTCTGTCGCTGTCCCTGATCTCAGGTACCAACAGTGGTAACATTCCCCACAAATTTGCTCACATTTCAACGGAACGCGATGAAGGACGAGATAGGTTGGTTGATAGGGAAAAGAGAGGATACATGGAGAGATCGAGCTACTGAGTAAGTGATGAAAGGGTGAATCCACTAATGAAGAGATGACAGAGGGAAGGAGAGAGAGGAGAGCGAAAGAGAGAGAGTAATCCCCTCACAGACTGCTTTGTTGTCTGACTGACAGTGGAGCACTCCACAAGAGGGCTGGGTGTGTGTTGTGTTGTGTAGGATTATCCTCCCTTACTCGCACACCCCTAATCCGAGGTCAAGTGGTACAGCCCATTTGGTGCTTTTTCCAAAGTCACTTTCACAAGACTATGGAAAACTTTAGTCTTGTCTCACAAGCAGCATTTCACTGCAAGTTTGCCCATATACAGACAGCACTTTCCATTGCCCCTCTTCATTTGACACTGTTTAATCTCCCCAATCTAAACTATTTATCTGTTAAATATTTAGACTGGAAAACACACACGCACGCACGCACGCACGCACGCACGCACGCACACACACACACACACACACACACACACACACAGCTGTCAGAGAGGGAGGTGTCACCAAACCTAATGGGACAGTTGAAATCAGTGAGGGGGCACACTTTTGGGGGGTTCTTGCATTGGAATTATATACCATAATAAACATAAAGTTAAAATGCTGAGTGTTTTGGAAGTGACAAGTTGGTGCGAAATCTGCAACCCATCTCCACTGCACTGTGTCAGCTCAATGGACAGCGCCCTACACACTAAAGCAAGGCCATTTTGGTAATGATTATAGGCTACAAGATAGATAGGGTAATTCCCCTTTTACAAACTGCCTATGTGTAACCGATGTGAAATGGCTAGCTAGTTAGTGGTGGTGCGCGCTAATAGCGTTTCAATCAGTGATGTCACTCACTTTGAGACCTTGAAGTAGTGGTTCCCCTTGCTCTGCAAGGGCCGCGGCTTTTGTGGAGCGATGGGTAACGATGCTTCATGGGTGTCAGTTGGGATGTGTGCAGAGGGTCCCTGGTTCGAGCCCAGGTTGGGGCGAGGAGAGGGACGGAAGCTATACTGTTACATATGTGAATGCAGCCGAATACAACTTATTTTTCTTTCCACAGTGCAGTGCATTTCAAAAGCTCCTTGCTTCATGCGTGCCTAGCGAATCCTTCGCTTCTATCAATAGCATGCTTCCAGTTAGAATACCCAGCTTGGGTGAAGGCCTTGTCTGTGTTAGCACTGGACCCAACACAGAACTTTCCACATGGGAACTAAAATGAAGCATCTGCAGTAACTGAGTATTCCAGACACTCTCTTCCTATAAACTGGTTGCTATTAAATTAACTTTTTAGACAGAAAACTTGTGACTACAAACCTGGGCTGGCTCCTCTGTTCCAAGATTGTCAGGGATAGTCGGGGTGGATTGGGCTGTTGAGCCATTATCCTGGCGGCGCATCGAGGCAGTGGCATATTAGCTGGTTAGCGCTAATAACACTAATGCCTTTTACAGCTAACTAAACTTTGTAGTGGTGGGGTGTGAGTGAAGCAGCTTTAACTGCAGGCTAAACTTAACTTGACCCCATCCTTATAAATCCAAATCCAATATTACAGGCGGCGGCATATATCTCGTTATTCACGTAGCCTACAACGTTATTCACGTAGCCTACAACATTATTCACATAGCCTTCAACGTTATTCATGTAGCCTACAGTGCTATTCACATAGCCTACAACGTTATTCACATAGCCTTCAATGTTATTCATGTAGCCTACAGTGCTATTCACATAGCCTACAACGCTATTCATGTAGCCTACCACAGATAAGCAGCGTTTTCCTGCGCTTTTTATGGAAAAACAAAGGAGATACGTAACCACCCAGTGGCTTTCCATAGTCCCCAACACACAAACACACACTCCGCCGTGCGCTCTGTCTATAGTGCTGATACAGCGCAGTGGAGATACTGTCATTCAATCATTTTCATTTGGCTATTTTTATATAGAGACATAAAACTTAAACTGAGGTGGCACAAGTTTCAACTGAAGGGGCGAAGACCCCTTTTGTCCCCTCTTGGAGCCAGGCCCGGGTGTCACAGGAGTATAGGACAGGGTGGATTGTTCCTCACCACTGGATGTGTAAACAATGGATTCAAATCCAATTCCAAAGTTGAACTGCCGCGAGATGGTGCACACGAGCAAGATGAAACATCATATTGCATGAGCAAACACTGAGTTAAGAGAGAACAATGTGGTCGAGGGAGCAGGGGATGGGTACAGCGGATGCACAGGCTAGTTGAGAGCACTTTGAGGGAGCAGAACGTCATTTTCACAGATCCATAGACGCAGGAAGAGGTTTGAGTTGGTGTCACGATCGTCGTTGGAAGCATAATCAGACCAAAGCGCAGCGTGATCTGGGTTCCACATGTTTATTGATGTGAAACTTTAAACAAGACAAAATAAAGAAACAGCGAAACGTGGGCTCCGGCCTTGGAGCGGCACTGGACGCCGTGCATGGACTGGACATCGGCGCAGAGGAAGGCTCCTGCCATGGAGCGGGACTGGACGCCGTGCCGGGACTGGACACCGGCGCAGAGGAAGACTCCTGCCTTGGAGCGGGACTGGACGACGTGCCTGGACTGGGCACCGGCGTAGAGGGAGCTGGAGGTTCTGGACCGTGGACCGTCGCAGGAGGTTCCGGACCGTGGACCGTCGCAGGAGGTTCCGGACCGTGGACCGTCGCAGGAGGTTCCGGACCGTGGACCGTCGTAGGAGGTTCCGGACCGTGGACCGTCGCAGAAGGTTCCGGACCGTGAACCGTCGCCGGAGGTTCTGGACGGTGAACTGTCGCCGGAGGTTCCGGACTGTGAACCGTCGCCGGAGGTTCCGGACTGTGAACCGTCGCCGGAGGTTCCGGACTGTGAACCGTCGCCGGAAGCTCCGGACTGTGAGCCGTCGCAGGAAGTTCTGGACTGGGGACCGTCGCCGGAAGCTCTGGACTGGGGACCGTCGCCGGAAGCCTGGTGAGTAGAGCCGGCACAGGTGGCACCGGATTGGTGATACTCACTTCAGGGCAAGTGTGAGGAGGAGACACAGGACGTACTGGACTGGGAAGGCACACTGGAGGCCTAGTGCGTGGAGCCGGCACAGGTGGTAGCAGGCACATGATGTACCGGACTGGGGAGATGTACTGGAGACCTGGTGCGTGGAGCCGGCACAACTGGTACCGAACAGATGACAACCACCGCACGGTGAATGGTGGGGAGCTAGCACAGGACGTACTGGGCTGTGGAGGCGCACTGGAGACCTGGTGCGAAGAGCCGGCACAAATTGTACCGGAACGATGACACACTCCGCACGGTGAGTGCGGGGAGCTAGCACAGGACGTACTGGGCTGTGGAGGCGCACTGGAGACTTGGTGTGTAGAGCTGGCACAGATGGTGCCAGGCTGAGAAGGCGCTCTTCAGCGCGCCTGCGCTGCAGCATACTCCTTGCCAAAACCTCTTTCCGGTATCTCTCATTACCTTCCTCTATCGACTCCCACACAGGCTCTGGCCCTCTCCGCTGCTCGACCGCTAGCTCCGGCACCCACCCCGTGTAACTCAGGTACAAAAGTATCTATATCCACAGTAAAATGAGTCCTAAATCGACAAAACCTGAAAGGCCGCTCAGCAAGGAAGAAGCCACTGCTCGAAAACTGCCATAAAAAAGCCACGGTTTGCAACTGCACATCGGGACAAAGATCGTATTTTTTGGAGAAATGTCCTCTGGTCTGATGAAACAAAAATAGAACTGTTTGGCCCTAATGAGCATCGTTATGTTTGGAGGAATAATGGGGAGGCTTGCAAGCTGAAGAACACCATCCCAACCGTGAAGCACGGGGGTGGCAGCATCTTGTTGTGGGGGTGCTTTGCTGAAGGAGGGACTGGTGCACTTCACAAAATAGATGAGGGAGGAAGGGAGGAAAACTATTATGAAGATATATTGAAGCAACATATCAAGACATCAGTCAGGAAGTTAAAGCTTGTCGCAAATGGGTCTTCCAAATGGACAATGACCCCATGCATACTTCCAAAGTTGTGGCAAAATGGCAATGTCAAGGTATTGGAGTGGCCATCACAAAGCCCTGACCTCAATCCAATAGAAGATTTGTGGGCAGAACTGAAAAAGTGTGTGCGAGCAAGGAGGTCCAGAAACCTGACTCAGTTATACCAGTTCTGTCAGGCGGAATGGGCCAAAATTCACCCAACGTGGGAAGCTTGCGGAAGGCTACCCGAAACGTTTGTCCCAAGTTAAACAATTTAAAGGCATCGCTAGCAAATACTAATTGAGTACACATGTATTTAAACTTTTGACCCACTGGGAATGTGATGAAAGAAATAAAAGCTGAAATAAATCATTCTTTCTACTATTATTCTGACATTTCACATTCTTAAAATAAAGTGAAGATCCTAACTGACCTAAGACAGGGAATTTCTACTAGGATTAAATGTCAGGAATTGTGAAAAACTGAGTTTCAATGTATTTGGCTAAGGTGTATATAAACTTCAGACTTCAACTGTATACTGTATGTAAGGTCCCTGTGTCAAGCAGTGAATTTCAAACACAGATTAAAACAAAGACCAGGGGCGTTTTCCAATGCCTCGCAAAAAGGGGAACCTATTGGTAGATGGGTTTAAAAAAAATAGCAGACATTGAATATCCCTTTGAGCCTGGTGAAGTTATTAATTACACTTTGTATGGTGTATCAATACACCCAGTCACTACAAAGATACAGTCAACATTGGTCTCATGGTGACATCCCTGAGCAGTTTCTTTCCTCTCTGGCAACTGAGTTAGGAAAGGTGCTTTAAAACAGTTGCAGAGTTTAATGGCTGTGATAGGAAAAAACTAAGGATGGATCAACAACATTGTAGTTACTCCACGATACTACCCGAAATGTCAGAGTGAAAAGAAGCAAGCTTGTACAGAATAAAAGTATTACAAAACATGCATCCTGTTTGCAATAAGGCACTAAAGTAAAACTGTAAAAAATGTGGGAAATAAATTAACTTTATGTCCAGAAATACAAAATGTTATGTTTGAGTACCACTCTTCATATTTTCAAGCATGGTGTTGGCTGCATCATGTTAAGGGTATTCTTGTCATCGGCAAGGACTAGGGAGTTTTTTTAAGGATACAAATAAATGGAATATAGCTAAAATCCTAGAGGAAACCTGGTCCAGTCTGCTTTCCAACATACACTGGGTGACAAATTCCCCTTCAGCAGGGAACAACAACCTAAAACACAAGACTAAATCTACACTGGAGTTGCTTACCAAGACGACGTTGAATGTTCCCGAGTGGCCTAGATACAGTTTGACTTAAATCGTCTTGAAAACCTATGGCAAGATTTGAAAATGGCTGTCTAGCAATGATCAACAACCAACTTGGCAGAGCATGAAGAATTCTAAAAAGAATAAGATATTGTACAATCCAGGTGTGCAAAGCTCTTAAAGATTTACCCAGATAGAGTCACAGCTGTAATCGCTGCCAAAGGTGATTCTAACATGTTTTGACTCAGGGGTGTGAGTGAGAAAAGATGTTTAAAAAAAACATGTTTCCACTTTGTCATGGGGTATTGTGTGAAGATGGGTGATAAAAAATATATATTTAACTTAATATTAGGAAGTTGTTATTAATGTTTTGTACACTCAGTGTATATAGTATAAATCAAATCAAATTGTATTTGTCACGTGTGCCAAATACAACAGTGAAATGCTTACTAACAAGCCCTTAACCAACAATGCAGTTTTAAGAAAAATAAGTGTTAAGTAAAAAATAGATAAGTAAAAAATGTAAAATATAAATAACAAATAATTAAAGAGCAGCAGTAAAATAACAGTAGCAAGGCTATATACAGGGGGTACCGGCACAGAGTCAATGTGTGGTGACACAGGTTAGTCGAGGTAATTGAGGTAATATGTACAGTATATGTGTAACGGATGTGAAACGGCTAGCTTAGTTAGCGGTGCGCGATAAATAGCGTTTCAATCGGTAACGTCACTTGCTCTTAGACCTTGAAGTAGTGGTTGCTCTGCAAGGGCCGCGGCTTTTGTGGAGCGATGCTTCGTGGGTGACTGTTGTTGACGTGTGCAGAGGGTCCCTGGTTCGCGCCCGGGTATGGGCGAGGGGACGGTCTAAAGTTATACTGTTACATATGTAGTTAGAGTTAAAGTGACTATGCATAGATAATAAACAGAGAGTACCAGCAGTGTAAAAGAGGGGGTGGGTGGGGGGACAATGCAAATTGTCTGGGTAGACATTTTATTAGCTGTTCAGGAGTCTTATGGCTTGGGGGTAGAAGCTGTTAAGAAGCCTTTTCGGCATAGACTTGGTACTCCGGTACCTCTTCCCGTGCGGTAGCAGAGAGAACAGTCTATGACTAGGGTGGCCGTGGCATTTTCCTGTAAAGATTAGAATAAATAAAAATGTAAAGAAAAGAACAGAATACAATTCCATGTACAGATAAATAGTTAAGCAGTTAGATTAAACAACTCCTTTGTAAGATAAATATATTAAAATGAAACGTATGCATACAGGTGAATTAACACTCCTCAGTTAGCAGGCTCAAGCAAGCTAAAACCCACATGGTATCAAAAACTAACTAGCAGAAATTGTTAACAACTTAGAAATGATCTAAACACACTTTGCTGTAGGCTACTATTTACTAGTTAACAAAAAGTAATATATGTCGTATAAAATATATTCACCCCACCCAGTATTGTAATCAAAACTTACCAGAAAGCGTGTAGTCCTTGGATCAGACAGTGTAGAAGTGTGGGCTCAAAAGCATCTCATTAGTGTGCAAGATTTTGAGAATCAGCTGTGCATGTGATGGAAGAGTGCACTGGACATGTGGTGTTAGAATGCACTGTGCATGCAGAGGGTTGCAATTCCATTGAATTGGGGAGTTTATTCCACAAGACCTAGAATTGTCTTATGTGTATCCCACAAAAATGTTCACTGTTATAAGCTAAAGTTTTTGATGAATTTAAGCAAAATTCCCCAAATTCCCGGGCTTAACATCCTGTGGAAAATTTCTGACCCTTTGCAACCCTAGTTTGGACCATGATAGTTTGTTGGGTGATGTGGACACCAAGGAACTTGACGCTCCCAACCTGCTCCACTACAGCCCCGTCGATGAGAATGGGGGCATGCTCAGTCTTCCTTTTTCCGTAGTCCACAATCATCTCCTTTGTCTTGATCACATTGAGGGATAGGTTGTTATCCTGGCACCACACGGCCAGGTCTCTGACCTCCTCCATATAGGCTGTTTCATCGTTGTAGGTGATCAGGCCTACCACTGTTGTGTCGTCGGCAAACTTAATAATGGCGTTGGGAGTCGTGCCTGGCCATGCAGTCATGGGTGAACAGGTAGTACAGGAGGGGACTGAGCACGCACCCCTGAGGGGATCAGCGAGGCAGATGTGTTGTTACCTACCCTTACCACCTGGGGGCAGCCTGTCAGAAAGTCTAGGATCCAGTTGCAGAGGGAGGTGTTTAGTCCCAGGGTCCTTAGCTTAGTGATGAGCTTTGAGGGCACTACGGTGTTGAATGCTGAACTGTAGTCAATGAATAGCATTCTCACGTAGGTGTTATTTTAGGCTACAAAATAAACGTTCTAGTGACACTGACTCACGCAATGATGAAGATGAAGCATAGGCTACTCACAGGTGATGGCCAATGCGCTCTTGCCAATATCTCAAGATAAGCTACTTTGAAAAACAGTGCTGTTCAACCAAAATCGCTCAAAAGCGGTTGAGAATATTTTTTTAAACCTCTACAGACAGATTAGCATTCTTTTCAGCAGTAGGTATTTGCTTTCCAAACGGTAGGCCTGTATAATTGGTTTCCCTTTTTCATAGGCCTACTGTAGATTAGATTGGTTGCAGACAAGGTTGTTTTTATTGATCTGTTTGTCAGTGTCAGTAGTAGCCTATAGGCCTATACTACCCTGTATTTTTTGTCTTAAAAAATATGATTCTAATGTCTCATATCAAGTGTAGTAGAATTGCATGAAATGTGTTTATGAAAACAAGAGAAGAAATGTATCTGATAAAGCCTAAGCCTACTATACGCCACACATTGAACAGTAGTTTTTGTTATATTATTAGCCTAAATGATGACTATCTACTCATCACATTAGGATTAGTAGGCTATTTTACATACGTCTGCAAATGCAATGCTAGATGCATAGAATGCTTTATTATAAATGTGCATTTTTATGGTGAATATGTGCTTCCTCAAACTGTGAAATGGTGCTACCACAATAAACAGAATATAGAGACAGATGATAAACATAATATGAAGACATTATACACAGAATTTCCACAGATCCACATACAATATGAACACTAAGCTAAAAAACTAGACTGAACTATAAACTACATCCTAAATGATGGTCTGGGATGAATAGTGCAGGGTGCATAGTCGGTGGATGAATAGTGCAGGGTGCATAGTCGGTGGATGAATAGTGCAGGGTGCATAGTCGGTGGATGAATAGTGCAGGGTGCATAGTCGGTGGATGAATAGTGCAGGGTGCATAGTCGGTGGATGAATAGTGCAGGGTGCATAGTCGGTGGATGATTAGTGCAGGGTGCATAGTCGGTGGATGAATAGTGCAGGGTGCATAGTCGGTGGATGAATAGTGCAGGGTGCATAGTCGGTGGATGAATAGTGCAGGGTGCATAGTCGGTGGATGAATAGTGCAGGGTGCATAGTCGGTGGATGAATAGTGCAGGGTGCATAGTCGGTGGATGAATAGTGCAGGGTGCAGAGTCGGTGGATGAATAGTGCAGGGTGCATAGTCAGATGAATAGTGCAGGGTGCATAGTCGGATGAATAGTGCAGGGTGCATAGTCGGATGAATAGTGCAGGGTGCATAGTCGGTGGATGAATAGTGCAGGGTGCATAGTCGGATGAATAGTGCAGGGTGCATAGTCGGATGAATAGTGCAGGGTGCATAGTCGGATGAATAGTGCAGGGTGCATAGTCGGTGGATGAATAGTGCAGGGTGCCTAGTCGGTGGATGAATAGTGCAGGGTGCATAGTCGGTGGATGAATAGTGCAGGGTGCATAGTCGGATGAATAGTGCAGGGTGCATAGTCGGATGAATAGTGCAGGGTGCATAGTCGGTGGATGAATAGTGCAGGGTGCATAGTCGGTGGATGAATAGTGCAGGGTGCATAGTCGGATGAATAGTGCAGGGTGCATAGTCGGATGAATAGTGCAGGGTGCATAGTCGGATTAATAGTGCAGGGTGCATAGTCGGATGAATAGTGCAGGGTGCATAGTCGGTGGATGAATAGTGCAGGGTGCATAGTCGGTGGATGAATAGTGCAGGGTGCATAGTCGGATGAATAGTGCAGGGTGCATAGTCGGATGAATAGTGCAAAGTCCATGCGGATAAAAGGATCATTGTGAACCAGGTGGCCGGTTGGTGAGGGCCACAGCGCAGGGGGAAGAAATGCTTCAGGTGGTGGGAGATTTTGATCGTGATTGACCTGAACCGTTTGCCAGAGGGGGTGGAAGAGGTCAGCGATGATCTTTACTGCATGCTTCCATGCCTTGGAGTTATGCAGTACCGCGATGGAGAGCAGGTGGTAGCCAATGACCCTCTCAGCAGACCGGACAATCCATTGTGGTAATGGAAGAGGCCAGGATGGACTCAAAGGTCATTTAGAACTGAATCAGTACACACAGCATTCAAAAGGAGGACTGAGAACAAAACAATGCCATGCATTCACCAAACATTGAACTGAGGAAAACAGATTTGTTTTATAGTAATTGTCTGATTGCAAACTACCATTGTCTATCAATTACAGAATCTCAAATTAAGTTTTATTGAATCCAGTCAGTAATACAGGAGTCAAATCGCATCGGGAGTCTCATTAGATCAGATGTTATCAGCAAGCCAGGGCCATCTGTGAAAAGAGGACAAGAACAAAGATAAGTGCAAACAGATAATACATGTATCATTCAACATAAGATTCTACCTAAAACAATGACATGAGCTCTGTCCTCATCCATCCCTGCTCAACTCCTCACTTCCTCTCTACTCGCATCCTTCTGAAGAGCCATTGGAGGAGATTTGAGGCGAGGAACCCTTGGGTCGTCTCTTCCAATGGGGTTTTAGAACATTAGGAACACCTTCCTAATATTGAGTTGCACCTCCTTTTGCCCTCAGAACAGCCTCAATTCGTCGAGACGTGGACTCTACAAGGTGTCGAAGTGTTCCGCAGGGATGCTGGCTCATGTTTAATCCAATGCTTCCCACAGCTGACTGGATGTTTTTTGGGTGGTGGACAATTCTTGATACACACAGGAAGCTGTTGAGTGTGAAAAACCCAGCAGCGTTGCAGTTCTTATACTAAAATGGTGCACCTGGCACCTACTACCATACCCCATTAAAAAGCATTAAAATCTTTTGTCTTGCCCATTCACCCTCAATGGCACACATACACAATCCATGTCTCTGAAGTTCTCGGAAGTTTGCACACACCGTACATAAACTTTTCTATTGTGTTATTGACTGTAAGTGTGTTTATCCCATTTGTAACTCTGTGTTGTTTTTGTTGCACTGCTATGCTTTATCTTGGCCAGGTCGAAGTTGTAAATGAGAACATGTTCTCAACTGGCCTACCTGGTTAAATAAAAGGTGAACTAAAAATAAAATAAATGTCTCAATTGTCTCAAGGCTTAAAAATCCTTCTTTAACCTGTCTCCTCTTCATCTACACTGATTGAAGTGGATTTAATAAGCGACATCAACAAGGGATCATAGCTTTCACCTGGTCAGTATACAGTTGAAGTCTGAAGTTTACATACACCTTAGCCAAATACATTTAAACTCAGTTTTTCACAATTCCTGACATCTAATCCTAGTAAAAATTCCCTGTCTTAGGTCAGTTAGGATCACCGCTTTATTTTAAGAATGTGAAATGTCAGAATAATAGTAGAGAGAATGATTTATTTCAGCTTTTATTTCTTTTATCACATTCCCAGTGGGTCAGAAGTTTACAACCACTAATTTGGTAGCATTGCCTTTAAAATGTTTAACTTGGGTCAAACGTTTTGGGTAGCCTTCCCACAATAAGCTGGGTGAATTTTGGCCCATTCCTCCTGACAGAGCTGGTATAACTGAGTCAGGTTTGTAGGCCTCCTTGCTCACACACGTTTTTCAGTTCTGCAAACACATTTTCTACAGGATTGAGGTCAGGGCTTTCTGATGGCCACTCCAATACCTTGACTTTGTTGTACTTAAGCCATTTTGCCACAACTTTGGAAGTATGCATGGGGTCATTGTCCATTTGGAAGACCCATTTGCGACCAAGCTTTAACTTCCTGACAGATGTCTTGAGATGTTGCTTCAATATATCCACAATTTTCCTACCTCATGATGGCATCTATTTTGTGAAATGCACCAGTCCCTCCTGCAGCAAAGCACCCCAACAACATGATGCTGCCATCCCCGTGCTTCACGGTTAGGATGGTGTTCTTCGGCTTGCAAGTCTCACCCTTTTTCCTCCAAACATAACGATGCTCATTATGACCAACTAGTTCTATTTTTGTTTCATCAGACCAGAGGACATTTCTCCAAAAAGTACGATCTTTGTCCCCATGTGCAGTTGCAAACCGTAGTCTGGCTTTTTTATGGCGGTTTTCGAGCAGTGGCTTCTTCCTTGCTGAGCGACCTTTCAGGTTATGGCGATATAGTACTTGTTTTACTGTGGATATAGATACTTTTGTACCCATTTCCTCCAGCATCTTCACAAGGTCCTTTGCTGTTGTTCTGGGATTGATTTGCACTTTTCGCACCAAAGTACGTTCATCTCTAGGAGACTGAACGCGTCTCCTTCCTGAATGGTTTGACAGCTGCGCAGTCCCATGGTGTTTATACTTGCGTACTATTCTTTGTACAGATGAACGTGGTACCTTCAGGCTTTTGGAAATTGCTCCCAAGGATGAACCAGACTCGTGGAGATCTACAATTTCTTTCTGAGGTCTTGGCTCATTTCTTTTGATTTTCCCATGATGTCAAGCAAAGAGGCACCGAGTTTGAAGGTAAGCCTTGAAATACATCCACAGGTACACCTCCAATTGACTCAAATTATGTCAATTAGCCAATCAGAAGCTTCTACAGCCATGACATCATTTTCTGGAATTTTCCAAGCTGTTTAAAGGCACAGTCAACTTAGTGTATGTAAACTTCTGACCAACTGGAATTATGATACCGTTATTATAAGTGAAATAATCTGTCTGTAAACAATTGTTGGAAAAATGACTTGTGTCATGCACAAAGTAGATGTCCTAACCGACTTGCCAAAACTATAGTTTGTTAACAAGAAATTTGTGGAGTGGTTGAAAAACTAGTTTTAATGACTCCAACCTAAGTGTATGTAAACTTCCGACTTCAACCTCTTTGTCATGGAAAGAGCAGGTGTTCCTAATGTTGTGTAAGGCATAAGATGAGTTGGTGACTCACTGGTCCAAAGTTGATGTCCTCTGCCTCGTTGGTGTAGTGATCCAGGGTGATGAAGTAGAAGCCTGACTCCTCCTGGTCAAACATGTTCTCTCTACGCACACTGACCGTCTCCTGAGAACAACTGGAGTGAGAGAGAAAATAAAATAAGAGGTTGGGAAATGTCATAGACAGAGTTCAATTGGAGCTCAAGGCAACAGTCCATTTTATGACTGCTGTGGCTGTATCAAGAGAGGCAACTATGGATAATAATTTCGCCAAATAAGTGATTTGGGACTGGATTGGGCCAAACTGTACCAATCCACGACACGTCAGTCAGTATGGCTCAGTATTGAACAGCCTGCTGTCATTTCATTCCCAACCCTCCTCGTAGAAAGCTATCCTCCTATAGGTTCACTTTATCCCTTATTTACACTACATATATTATTTAGCAGTGACTATCATATACAGTACATTCAGTATACCCATCCTCTGGATAGAACCATCTGGTCATCATCCTATCTATGTGACAAATGTCCTATGCACAATTCCATCATACAGTTTCAAAGAAATTTGAGGAAGTCTCAGTACCATTAATGATTAAGTTACGGGAGTGATTAGTGGATGTCATAGGTACCTGCTGGAAGTCCCCAGAGTGCTGTACGTAGAGGAGAGCCAAGGTAAGCAACTTGGAACCGAATGGGCTCCTGTATCTCTGGTCTGTCAGCTGAGCAAAGAACAACCCCACTTGGCACACACTGGTTTAATCAATGTTGTTTCCACGTCATTTCAATTAAATGACGCTGAACCAACGTGGAATAGACGTTGAATTGACCTCTGTGCCCATTGGGACTTCACCACCACATATTAGTGACAGTGGACCTGCATGGAAAGAGGTATGGAGAGATAATTGTTTTTGACGTCATCCCCATTTATTGTAACTGCACAAAAACAGACAGATTAAAAGTGATCAAATCTATTCAATAATTTTAAAGTATGCGCTTAGCGTTTTACAATATTAGCTATTATTTGGTTCGGGGCCTGACCTCTCGACTTCCCCTCCTCAATCATAGCCCTCTTGCACTGTGAGTCTTCACTGTCTGTTCGTATACTTCAGTGGTCTGTTCACACCATGCCTCTCCCCACTCTTCTGCCACTCCTTCCCTGTCATACTATTCTCCCAAGTCCTCTTCCTCTACTAAATCCCTCGTTGACTTACAATGCTCTTAGTTAAACCAGAGACGGTATAGAAAACAAAACCATCTTTGGTTAAAACACAGTTAAACGTTAGCTAGATGGTTAGCTAGTTAGCTTCCTACCTACTATCGTTAACCTAATAACCTGCTTTTAAAACAGAATACCAAATAACTACCTCCTTCAATTTTGAAATGATAGTTGATTAGCTAAGCTAGTTTATTTTTTAGTTTCTCTACTGAAAAACGATCAAACTTACCTCTTTATTGACAGCCATCGTTCACACTTTCCTCTTCTGTGCTCAAAAATAGGTGCTCACTAGTTACCACAGCCAAAGTCATTAACCCTGCCTATTTTATCTGATTTTAAACCTAAACATAAAGGTGTTACAATTTTTTAAAATTCATTTGTGCATTCTAATTTCCCAAAATTTCAATAATATATCTGCAGTAATATTGGAACTGTAGTGTTTAACAATATAACTTATCTGCCAGTGTTGTGATTGGCTGTGATATTTGCCTATTGATTTCTCCCACCAGAGTGGCATCTGTTGTCAAAATGGAAAAGCTGTTTTGACTTTATGGCTGTGTTATCTAGTGAAATCGCTCTGTCATTTCCTGGTTGCAAAAACTCTACACTGTTTGCTCAAAGTCAGATTTTGTGAGAGATCAAGCACTGAATATTGAAGGGAATTATTGTATCATCTAAATCGCTGTAAAGTATTTTTTCATTTTATTTTTTTAAATAATCATTTTTACAGCTGTTTAAAGCTGGTGGACCAAAACCAAACGTTTTGGTTTGGGTCCACCAGCTTCAAAAAGCGGTTTTGGAAATGACAAAGCAATTTCCATTAGATAACAAAAGTCCACAAAGTCAGAACCCATTTTGCTGCTGCTCAGGGGGGAGAAATCAATAGGCAAATATCAGCAAATCACAACACTGGCGGGTAAGTAATACTATCACTCCATTATTACTGCAGATATATTATGCACATTTTCTGAAATCACAATGCAAAAATATTAATAAATCCTATGTGTAGCACGTTTAACCCTAACCTTATGGAAACTCAAAAATCCAGTTAGAGCATTCGTGATTGATCCAAAAACATGACCAATTGTGTTTCAGTAGACTGCTACACGCTATGTTCATTGGGTAGAATTTTCCTGTTATAAAACGATAAAATGAAGTTCAGAGCGCAAGGTGGATTTTGGACAGCAAACTGGAAAATTGGGGTTAAATGGGGAGGAGACATCCGTGTGGGGATGCAGCGTATTTGTAAGTGCAGTCATTTGAGTCTTGACATGTAGTCAGTGGAATAAAAATCCCTGCTCTCCAATTAATTTATTGCGTGCGACAATGTAGTTCTGTTCGCTCAAAGTGATACTCGCAAGCTCTCAATTTGAATTTGCGTGCACCACGCTGGCCTGCGCTTGCGGGACCCATCCTCTGCTCGCTCGACCACATCCATTCTCTCTCAACTCAAGTGTTTGCTCACACAATGATCTTTCATCTTGCTCGCCCCTGAACACCCCAACTGAGTCAGATGCTGAGTGACTGATTGGGAATTCACACACACACAGACCAACAACAACGATACCCACACCCCTGGGAACAACATGCACAAACACAAAAAATACACAAGCAAATAAACACACACCTACTCCTTTCTCATACACAAATCACACGCACTCCTAACCTGGGGATGTAACACTCTGGCTATATAAGGCAGTGTAAGGGGGTAATAAGGATGAACATGTGAAGATGCAGAGAGCTCAGTCTCCTGACACTGTATCGGTATTTCCTTTCTTTTCCCAATCTTTAAAATGTTTTAATCTGAAACGCTTAGCCCAGTTAAGCAGGCTTTTATCCTCAGCCAATTAGCAGACGATTCATTAAATATTGAGCAGCCTGTGAAGGATGAATTTTTAATGCCCATTTGAGGGGGAGAGTTGTACAACAACTTCCCCTGGAGCGATGACAGACTGCACTCAGAACTGTTTACAGTCATTTACCAAGCATACACGACTCGGCTTTAGATGTCAGAAGACCCCTGCAATCCCTAACCCCACACACACACACTCACTCACACCCACCCACCACACAGACAAGACAGAGACAGCAACAGGATAGTAGGATATGATGGAGGGACACCAGACAAGACAGAGACAGCAACAGAAGAGTAGGATATGATGGAGGGACACCAGACAAGACAGCAACAGCAACAGAAGAGTAGGATATGATGGAGGGACACCAGACAAGACAGCAACAGAAGAGTAGGATATGATGGAGGGACACCAGACAAGACAGAGACAGCAACAGGAGAGTAGGATATGATGGAGGGACACCAGACAAGACAGAGACAGCAACAGGAGAGTAGGATATGATGTAGGGACACCAGACAAGACAGAGACAGCAACAGGAGAGTAGGATATGATGGAGGGACACCAGACAAGACAGAGACAGCAACAGAAGAGTAGGATATGATGGAGGGACACCAGACAAGACAGCAACAGCAACAGAAGAGTAGGATATGATGGAGGGACACCAGACAAGACAGCAACAGAAGAGTAGGATATGATGGAGGGACACCAGACAAGACAGAGACAGCAACAGGAGAGTAGGATATGATGGAGGGACACCAGACAAGACAGAGACAGCAACAGGAGAGTAGGATATGATGTAGGGACACCAGACAAGACAGAGACAGCAACAGGAGAGTAGGATATGATGGAGGGACACCAGACAAGACAGCAACAGAAGAGTAGGATATGATGGAGGGACACCAGACAAGACAGAGACAGCAACAGGAGAGTAGAATTTGATGGAGGGACACCAGACAAGAGATGAGATGCAGTGCCTTCGACCGCTGCGCCACTCGGGGGGCCCAAAAAGCTATACTCCAATCAAAATAATTATCCAAATACAGGAACCTTTTCTCCACAGAACACATTGGTATGTGGTTTTGGTTTGTCCAGACAAAACCAGTCTGTCAAAAGTTGCTAACTCACTAAATTCTCAAACTAAATAGATCCTGTAATTCCAACCTCAAAAAGATTTTCTAAAAATAAAACTACTTGTCTATCTAAAAGCTAAATGTTTGTTTTTGACTTTATAATTCTATTTGAGGTTCCACATGTTGTCATGGAAAATAAATGTTATTTCCAACAACCAATGAGCAACTCCGCCGTAAAACCAGCTGCATATTGAACGTTGAGATTGCCTTAAGGCCAGTCTCTTTGGCAGTGACATCGAGAGGCATGTTAGCTAAAAAGACAGGTACCCAGATTAGAGACATTCAATACCCTCCTGGATCAAGATCCATGTTGCCTAAATGGCTTTGTGCGTAAAAAAAATGCTTTAAAAAATAGTATACACACACACTGAATAAAAAATATAAACACAATATGTAAATTCTTGGTCCCAATGTTTCCTGAGCTGAAATAAAAGATCTCAGAAATGTGCCATTCGCACAAAAAGCTTATTTCTCTCAAATTTTGTGCACAAATTTGTTAACATCTTTGTTAGTAGGCATTTCTCCTTTTCCAAGATAATCCATCCACCTGACATGTGCGGCATATCAAGAACTTATTAAACAGCATGATCATTACACAGGTGCTGGGGACAATAAAAGGCCACCCTTAAATTGTGCAATTTGCACATTTAAGAGTGCAATTCTGTCACACAACAACACAATGCCACAGATGTCTCAATGTTGAGGGAGTGCGCAATTGGCATGCTGACTGCAGGAATGTCCACCAGAGCTGTTGCCACAGAATTTAATGTTAATTTCTCTACCATAAGCCGCCTCCAACGTCATTTTACAGAATTTGGCAGTAGGTCCAACCGGCCTCACAACCGCAGCCCACGTGTAATGACACCAGCCTAGGACCTCCACACCCGACTTCTCCACCTGCGGGATCATCTGAGACCAGCCACCCGGACAGCTTATGAATCTAAGGGGTATTTCTGTCAGTAATAAAGCCCTTTTGTGGGGAAAAACTCATTCTGATTGGTTGGTCCTGGCTCCCAAGTGGGTGTGCCGATGCCCTCCCAGGCCCAGCCATGGCTGGCCTCCTGCCAGTCATGTGAAATCCATAGATTAGGGCCTAATGGTATTATTTAAATTGACTGAGTTCCTTATGAACTGTACCTCCATAAAATCGTTGAAATTGATGCATGTTGCGTTTATATTTTTGTTCAGTATACTGTATATATAAAATAACCGCCCAACCCTACATGAGACAGTAACAGACAAAACAGAGAAAGTGACAGAGGGCAGACGGAAAGAGAACAGAGGTGGGTTGAGCACAGAGACTGTATTCCCTTCTAGCTGATCTATACATTCTAATTAGTTGTATTTACTTGCACAGATTATAACAGGTGAAATACAAACAGTGAAAAGGTTAAACATGGTTAACAAAGAATTATCAGGTGAGGTGAAAAAGCCTGTGAAATTACTAATAAAACAATTGTTTACTTTTACACTTAACAACCAGGACAGGATGAGAATGGAGTCTAGACAAAAGAGACAGCAACAGACAACACAGAGAAAGTAGACTACCACTTAAAGCTGCTCTATGGATTCTAATTACTGTTAAGTGTCTCTCTCTCTGTGTGTGTGTGTGTGTGTGTGTGTGTGTGTGTGTTGTTGAAGTTGTTGAGTGGTATGGTCGTTTTTGGCAATACACTGTAGATGTATGTGCTCTATTGTAGAGAGACCCACAGTAGCTATTGTAATTGAGTACTGGAAGTGTCTGCTGTGGCAGGTGTGAAGGTGCAAGTTTCCTGAAAAATATTTTCTCTCTTATATCTCAATGTTCACCAAATCCATGCATTTAAGCTGTTGAAATTCCTATTTTGTTGCCAATTGAGAATGACCTGGACACCCCTACTTGCATTGGGCTAAACCCCCAACACCTTAAAATGAATTGATGCAGAATTACCGCATGCTTACCAGAATATGTGAGAGTCTGAGCTTTGATAAAAGAGGGACTTGCTTGAACAGTGTGGGACAAATCCAGGCCAGGTTCTCACTGGCTTTCATAGTGTCCATTTCGGGTGGATTCCAACCTTAGCATGAGTTTGCACAGGCGGGAGGGGATCGAGGAACGAACGAGCGGACTACACGCACGCGACCTTTTATGAGGGTGCAATCATGCGTGAAGACCACCCCCTCTCTCACGCAACCCTGACATAATAGCAGTTTGCCAAAAACAGGCATTCCCTTGCATAACAACCCCATTACCATCTCCTTGCTCTCTATGGACAGAAAGGGTATGCTGTGGTTTTACACTGGTCTATATTTAACACCGATCTGTTGAATAGGACCGGTTGCCAGTAAACTCCTTCCTCGACCGTAATCCTCTCCAACGAAGTCAGTATCCACACCACCACTCATCTCCACCAGCAACAACTAGGCCTAGGCTAGCCTAGTCTACAGTTGGATATTGAGTGAAACCATGTAATTCGAGACCTGAAATCGAAGCTCACAGAATAATCATTCAGTGTCCTAAAGGTATGGTCCCCATGAGGTGGTAATTGTAAACCGTTTAATATCTGTCTTCAAATGCCACTCTGCCGGACTGCATGCAATGTCACCAATATAACCTACAGTTCTTCATGCTTTGATCGGCAGTCAAGGAACGGTGTCCTTTGCATTATCTATTCAGTCAGTCATAATCGGACAGCAATGTGTTTTTGGGGAAAATGTATGACAAATCTAAAGTACGGTATGCAAGCCTATATGAAATTAAAGTTTAACCACTTACCTCTTGTTCAATGTATTCCAATAAATAGGTTCCATGTTACTTGCAGTTATTCCCAGTAAATCCACAAGAAAAATCAAAATAAATCCCAAACCATTACAGCCGTCCCAAAACGCGAAAGCCATTCCTGCTCCTTGGCTCTCTACTGTCGTTTTACCCCCGAAAAAAGAAGGGACGGGGAATCGAGTTAGACAAAGAGTGCGAACGAAGTTCACTAAATCCCTCGGTGTGCACAGCTATAGCGTGACTTGGGCAAACACCTAAGGAAAAACTTCAACAACAAAAACAATCAACCAGAGACAACACTCACAGTAGTTGGAATGTGTGAGGGGATACAATGTGTCGGCCTCTCTAGTCTTGCGTTTAAAGTGTATCAGCGGCCACATGTAGGTTTCTGGTTTGAAACGTGTCCAGCAATACGGGACATTGCATGATGATAAGGCCACTGTCCACCCACTCTCCAAATGAATATGCACCGATTGTCCAGATTATCAGTGTAAATTCCTACCAATAGGCTACCTTGAAAGGATAATTTTGTATAGTGGGCGTTTATCTATTATTTTGCAAAGTGCCATAAACTACCTTGCCATCCAGATGCGCAGGCTTGCTCGCTCCAATTTCCCTCTGCACGCATACAACATTGGACTATGGTATATAAGCGAGCATTCACTGACCCAAATTGATAATGGGCTGTCCTCTGTGCTCATATAAACACTGCATCACTTGAATGCTTATTAACGCGTTATTGCTTTCAGAGTTGTCTCCATTATTTTATCCCTTTGAGTCTTAGCGGACAAAAATAGCCCCTTCCATCCGTCTGTTATCTTTTATGGCACAATATTGGTAAAAACTTCTTCTAGCAAACTTGAATGACAGGCGAAGTGTCGGTGTGAAAATTGGCGCATTCAAAAATAATGCATCCCGGTTAACTTATTCTGGTCTCTTCTCCTGTTCACAATACCACTTTGCGTTCGTTGCATCCTTCTCTAACGCTCTGCACTCAAAATATCGTACTATTGTTCACGCTGATAGAGAGCAGCTAGGAGGAGGGGGAGGGATGGACTGGAGTGGTCTATGCCAACTAAATGTGTGTGTTCCAGTGTAGCTCTATTGTCAACCTGGTCTCAGACTATTTCGTATTATTATGTACGTACATCCAATATCCTTCATTTAGTAAGATATATGTTACGTTATGTAGGACATATTGTTACTTAAGGAAAAACAAAAGTAGGGTGGTTGGTCGGGCTGGATGGGTATGCATATAACAAAGTCTAGCAACCCAAAGGTTACAAGTTTGAATCTCATCACAGACAACTTTGTAATTTTTGCTACTTAACTTCTTGGCTCTAACCATCCCGTTAGCGGGATCATTTTAGTCCGCAACTGCTGAATAGCATAGCGCCACAGTCAAATAATATTCCTAAAAAATATTAATATTCATGAAATCACAAGTGCAATATTGCAAAACACAGTTTAGCCTTTTGTTAATCCACCTGTCGTCTCAGATTTTGAAATTATGCTTTACAGCGAAATCAATCCAAGCATTTGTGTAAGTTTATCGATAGCATAACATAACATTATGTACACTTAGCATCAGGAAGCTTGGTCACAAATCAGAAAAGCAATCAAATTAACCGTTTACCTTTGATGATCATCAAATGTTTTCACTCACGAGACTCCCAGTTACACAACAAATGTTCCTTTTGTTCTATAAAGATTATTTTTATACCCAAAATACCTCAGTTTGTTTGTTGCGTTATGTTCAGAAATCCACAGGAAAGAGCGGTCATGACAACGCAGACGAAAATTCCAAATAATATCCATAATGTCCACAGAAACACGTCAAACGTTTTTTATAATCAATCCTCAGGTTGTTTTTAAAATACATATTCGATAATATATCAACCGGGTGTGTAGGTTTTTCAATAACACCGGGAGGAACAATGGACGCTTTACTCTGTAGCGCAAAACCCACTCTGAGAGCCCCCACCTATCCACTTACGCAATGTGATCTTTCACACACATTTTTCAAAATAAAAGCCTGAAACTATGTCTAACGACTGTTGACACCTTAGGGAAGCCATAGAAAAAGGAATCTGGTTGATATCCTGCATGCATAGGAACAGAGAGGTTTCAAAATAAGAGGCACTTCCTGATTGGATTTTCCTCAGGTTTTCACCTGCAATATCAGTTATGTTATACTCACAGACAATATTTTTACAGTTTTGGAAACTTTAGTGTTTTCTATCCTAATCTGACAATTATATGCATATTTTAGTTTCTGGGGTAGAGAAATAGGCAGTTTCAAATGGGTACGTTTTTTAGCCAAAAGCGAAAATACTGCCCCCTACACGCAAAAAGTTAAACTTTTCAACCACTTACTACTTCGCAACTACATAGCATGTTAGCTAACCCTTTAACCTAAATCCTAAACTTAACCCCTAGCCTAGCTAACATGGCAAGATAGCTAATGTTTGGCACATAACCAGAATTTATAACATATACGTTTTTCAAATTCGTAACAAATTAATTGTAATGTGTAACAAAAACAAAATAGATTCTGGACATCCACAAATGAATACATATGAAATGTAACATTTCATACTTGGTCTCAGATTTATGTACATAATAATACACAATGCTCTGAGACCAGGTTGCAGCCATTGACCATTATCTTCACACATTCCTAGATTAAAAATGCCCTCTAATCTATAGGAAACAGTAGTCTGAACTTCCATCATTTACAATTTCTATCCTCTTTCACCATTATGACAAGGGTGGAGGGCTCACTTGGGCTAACCATGTCCCAGTGATTTTTGAAGGGCTATGTCCCTAGAGTTGGAAAATGTGTGATTGCTGCACTGCTATGGTAGCTTTCAATGTGTTATCATTCTCATCCCTCCAGCCCATACATTTGTCCAATAGGGATTTTACCCTATGACAAACAATGGTCGGTATACAACAAGTTATTGCTCACTTCAACCCTTTAATAATATAATTGGAAAGAGGTCAAAGGTAATTTCTGTTGACCTCAGCGTTCCAAAAATGTCTCTGGTGAAGCATTTTTTTCTTCTAATATGGCCACCATACAATTAAACGTGGTCTTACCCATTTGAATTGTAATTGTTTTATGCCCAAAAACATCTTAATGTTTCTAGTGATGTTGAATACACAACCACATGAACCAGATATAAAGATGTCAAATTATTCACAGAATTGAGGTAACATCTTCAGAAATGCAGACAGATCTTTGGGCACATTATTCAATTATTCACAGAATTGTGTCAATCTTCTATAACTGGCACACCTGGCTCATGTGGTTGCATACTCTACATCACTTAACATTAAGATATTTTTGGGCATACTACAATTATGTTTCATACAGATATGGTCATGCGAAATTGGCCAATATAAGGTCACATTGAGTTGTTTGGCAACCTTATTGGAACATTTTTTATATTAATATTTTAATGAGTGAATTCTGTGACGGACCTGAATATACAAATCTTTTTAAAACTCTAGCAGTGTGTGTGTGCAATTTGGTGCCTATATCCACAAAGTTACAAATGAAAAAAACATAGCCGCTCCAGTAAATGGAATGGCACAATACGGGCAGTTTTTAAACAATAGTTGTAGCTAATGTATATATACTTTGTGTTTATTTTCAGCAAACATAACATGTGTAAATATTTGTATGAACATAACAAGTTTCAACAACTGAGACATAAAAAGAACAATGGAATAATGGAATAATGTGTCCTTGAACAAAGTGGGGGTCAAAATCAAAAAGTAACAGTCAGTATCTGGTGTGGCCACCAGCTGCATTAAGTACTGCAATGCATCTCCTCCTCATTGACTGCACCCGATTTGCCAGTTCTGGCTGTGAGATGTTACAACCACTCTTCCACCAAGGCACCTGCAAGTTCCTGGACATTTCTGGGGAGGGTACGGCCCTGCCCTCACCCTCCGATCCAACAGGTCCCAGACGTGCTCAATGGGATTGAGATCTGGGCTCTTCGCTGGCCATGTCAGAACACTGACATTCCTGTCTTGCAGGAAATCACACACAGAATGAGCAGTATGGCTGGTGGCATTGCCATGCTGGAGGGTCACGTCAGGATGGGTCTGCAGGAAGGATACCACGAGGGAGGAGGATCTCTTCCCTGTAACGCACAGCGTTGAGATTTCCTGCAATGGCAACAAGCTCAGTCCGATGATGCTGTGACACACCGCCCCAGACCATGACGGACCCTCCACCTCCAAATCAATCCCGCTCCAGAGTACAGGCCTCTGTGTAACGCTCATTCCTTCGACGATAAACGCGAATCTGACCATCACCCCTAGTGAGACAAAACCACAACTTGTCAGTGAAGACCACTTTTTGTCAGTCCTGTCTGGTCCAGCGACGGTGGGTTTGTGCCCATAGGCGACGTTTTCGGTGATGTCTGGTGAGGACCTGCCTTACAACAGGCACACAAGCCCTCTCCAGCCTATTGCGGACAGTCTGAGCACAGATGGAGGGATTGTGCATTCCTGGTGTAACTCGGGCAGTTGTTGCCATCCTGTATATCCTGTCCCGCAGGTGTGATGTTTAGGGGTACCGATCCTGTGCAGGTGTTGTTACACGTGGTCTGCCACTGCGAGGACAATCAGCTTTCCGTCCTGTCTCCCTGCAGCACCGTCTTAGGTGTCTCACAGTACGGACATTGCAATTTATTGCCCTGGCCACATCTGCAGTCCTCATGCCTCCTTGCAGCATGCCTAAGGCACATTCACGCAGATGAGCAGGGACCCTGGGCATCTTTCTTTTGGTGTTTTTCCAGTGTCAGAAGAAAGTCCTCTTTAGTGTCCTAAGTTTGCATAACTGTGACCTTAATTGCCTACCGTCTGTAAGCAGTTAGTGTCTTAATGACCGTTCCACAGGTGCATTTTCATTAATTGTTTATGGTTCATTGAACAAGCATGGGAAACAGTGTTTAAACCCTTTACAATGAAGTTATATTGATTTTTACAAATTCTCTATGAAAGGATCCTGATAGAGACATTTCTTTTTTGCTGAGTTTATAATTTGAAACAATTTCATGACACTTCAGAACCATTTGTCAAAAAGTTAAACATTCATCAAGGTTTCCATTTTAAAAGCATTTTATACAGCTCTCTCTGATATGTACCTTATAGGTCAGTTATGTTGACCATAACTTTCTGAAAATGTGTCAGATTTTGTCCCAAATATTGTGGCAGATGCAGTATGGCTAATCTTGGTTAACCCAGAACTAAGGTCTCACGTAATTGGTCAGCTGCTTGATTAAGTTCTGGGAACATATGTGTTAAGAGAACCGATTAAGAAAGATTGGCACAAGGAGCTCCATCTTTCTTTGCAAGTTACGGGCCGGGCCGAATGTCCCTTCCCTTCCAAAAGATGCTAACACCTAAGAAAATATGATTTGTCCAAATAACCAATGACAAAAAAAACAGAACTACTGCTAGTTATCCCCCACATCAAATTCCTGCAACAGGTTCCACAGTACTAGTTATGTTTACGTAGATCTGAGAGATTACATATGAAATTACCAATGTGTAGTAACAAGCTTTTAGCTTTTTTTCGAGGCAAGTCAGTTAACACATTTTTATTTACAATGACGGCCTACCAAAAGGCAAAATACCCCCTGTGGGGATGGGGGCTGTGATTACAAATATAGGACAAAACACACATCACGACAAGGGGTTCCCAAACCTTTTCACTTGTTGCCACCCTTCAAGTATTGGCGAACATCCAGCCACCCCCCTGCGCATACACTATTTCTAAGAGCACAAGCACTGTTCACACCCCTCTTGGTGGAGAGAATTTTACAGGTTTAAAGCTTATTTCCTGCAATTCTACACATTTTGTAATGGGGTGCAAAGAAAACTGCAGTTTTAAAGCACATTGTCTTGGACATTTTACCATGTCTAACATGTATTGATGTGATACGAGTGACTAAAAAATTACAGCAATATCTATGGGCAATTTTTAAAACTTGCCTGCTGGCATGGGCTAGTTGATCAGGACATTTCTGACAAGTTATAGCTCTAAGGTATGCAATGACTGGCATGACAAGAGGAACTGATGAAACACACACACACAAAAAGGTAGCGCCCCACAGTTTTGTAACCACTGCTGTATCAGATGCTTTTCCTTTACAATGTAACAATTCAGCAGCTCATTTCCAGCGGTTTGATGATTGGGAAAGCAGAAAGGAGTGTGGAGTACAGGACAATAAAACTGAACATACCATGCCCCCATGTGGGCAACATGTAAAACTGCAGGAAGATATACATGATTTAGTGTTAAAAAGGAAAGACAGACCAACAAAGAACATCCGTCTTGCACAGTAGATCTCCTGCTGGGTGTTGACAAAAGCTGGCAATTCAACATGTGGAATCATCCGGAAAGGAACAGAACATTTTCTGTGGTCAGATGCAATATGACGGCAACTCGCTGCGCAAGGTCAACATGTGTTGATCGGTCTTCCCTTTAAAACAATATGGAGAGAATGTGACACATTAATATTGCATTTCACACATTAGTTTATTTATTCTGTTACACTTCTCTTCAAAGTAAAAACTATTTACAATGCCCAGCCCCATCTAAAATTCTGCTGTGCTGTGTTTGAGTAGCAAGAAGAGGCAATAACCATAACATTTCCCCAAAACTTCTTTAAACCAATTTTGCTTTACAAACATTCCTCTAATAGTTTTAGCATTCTCACGAATACCCATTACTTCACTCATTTTGGATGTCCCAAACCAACCCAGTCATCATTCCATACACTCCACCAGGTCAAACCTATTACTACGTAGGGGTGGTGGGGAGGGGATATCACTCATGGGCAATTTTATTCTGTCCAGTTAAGGCAAGTAAAACCAAATGAGTCAAATTCTTACACAACAACCAGTAAAGTCAAATTAAACATTCACTATTTACATCCAGGAGTTGAAACTTGCCAACCAGATCTGTGTGTGGGTGCATGTGTGCATGAGTCTTAACTCCTTGTTGAGACCTCGATCAGCTGGGTTCAGTCTTCCTCTGTCTAGTCCAGTCCAGGATAAAGCTTGTGTCTGGGAGTCTCTCTCCTTTACTGTCTGCTCCTCTCAGAGACAATCCCATGTCCAGCTGTGGTCCAGAACAGCCCAGTCATTCAGGGTATGAGAGCCCACACGTCTTAGCCCACGATACACCTCTATTTGCAGCTGGTCATCCAGCAGAAGGGCCACTACATGGACCAAGCAAGGAGATGGTGGCAAGTGTCCATGAGGTATCCTCCTGGCCTGCAGAAACAAGACAGCACTATTAAGACAAGGATGATTAAACGCTATAACCCGGATCATAATAGATTAATATCAGACTAATATTAAATCCCAGACCCCCCTGGGTATAGCATGAGGAACAGAGCGGCTTGTCCAGACACCAGGATATATCTAGATGTCCAATCTCATTAAACGGACACATCTTGAAGAACCTATTAATTACCCAACTCTCCTCTGAATAACTATCATTGTTGGTACAGCAAGCTATTAAATATAATCTTTAGTCAAATCATTTATCTAGTTCCCCTGTGCCTCTACCTGTCCTACATGCAACTTCAGGTAGCCAGTAACCTAGAAATTCAGCAAAAGTACATCTAACAAAGAATATACATTTCCCCCAGTGAGCCCCTTCCTAAAAGCAGATGGTCACATCAACTTGCCTTCTGTGGCTCTCTGAAGGTCAGTGCAGTATTGTTCTGATACACCGAAGAATCTGTGTCAAGGTCATCCTCAATGCTGTCCTTTCTTGTGGAGAATGTCCAGGGAAAGGCAATCCGTGTCCAGTAGAAGAGTAAATACTAGGAGACAGAGGCATCTCACATAGTCCACAAACCTGTCCATCTCCCTACACTCTGTTCTGTGACTAAAACCAACAAAAGCACAAGTGGAAGATGAACACATTTTTACCCCCCCCCCCCCCCCCGTCAGTCCATTGTCCAGTAGTTTTGGGTTTCAAAAGGTTCCAATTGGAGGCCTGTGTTATAAAAATGTGTTCTCTCCAGTATATTTTAATTTCTTTGAACATTTGTTGAATCTCTTTAAAATGTCCATAATTTAAAACTGGCAACCTATAGTCACATGGTCCCAGCCCACCAAACCCCATGAGACATGTTGTACAGAGGGGGATCAGCTATGGCAAGGAGGCTGGCCTGAGGAACAAGCGTGAAAGGAGTCATAGATTTTTTTATCCATCTCCTCACGCAATCTCCGGATCTCTTCTTGAGAAACACATGGATTCAAATGATAACCACATATTAGTTGTCACCAGTCTAAAACAAAATGGTCCATTCTCCTTTTTCTCTTGATTTTTTTTTTTTAAATAAAAAATATAATCCAGACTTGTATGAATAAAAAAAATGGTTAAAGCGAAGACCGTTTCAGTTTGCAGATGAAGTACCGATCATTCCTCCAGCCACATCTTCAAACTCTCCATTTTCACAAGTTGTAGGCAATTAGAGAGAAAGACGACAATTAATAAAGTTGCAACCCAGACATTCAAAGATCAAAAGGAGACAGATTCATCTTTTGAAAAACTACTGCTACATTTTCCATGCCATTTCCTCGGTATATAGGTTTGTAATGAGTCCATCATGTTTGAAAAGATTTGCCGCTGTATCCAGAGACTATCGAGGACGACAACATTGCTTGGTGATGGACAGACGTCTTCATCTTATTACGAGAAGTTCTTCAGAGAGCAGTAGGCAGTGTGTTCAGCGGTGTCCACCTCAGTTTAAATTTACAGTATGTCATCTTCAGGGACTCTAATACTTTATCCCCACAACTCTCCGCATTACCATTTGTTTAAAGTCTGGCTTCATCTCACTGCACTCTTCTGTTTTTGGAATACATTCATTTAAAAAAAGAAAAAAAAGAAAATAGATATAAGAAATTACAAGCAAAAAAAAAACAATATAAAAATACAAAAGCTTAGCAGCCTCAAAAGTGCTCCATATCATCAAGTCCAAATACTTTCCCACTGTTTTAAACAGACAAACGGATTCAAAAAGCAACAAAAGAGAGGATTCTAGCTATAAAAACCAGGGTTCACACAAGCAGTGGCAATAGCTTGCAAAACAACCTGGAAACAGGAAAGCAAGACCTCAACACTGGCATGTCGTTAAAGGCAATAGATCCCCTTGAAAAATGCAAGGGACTTCTCTGGTCTTACCAACTTTCATAACCACAAGGAAGATAATCATTAAACAGAACTATTTATGGTTCTTTTAACAAGAGTGAGATTGAGAGACAGGGCCTGTACTGCAGTAAAATATACCTCGGAAATCTGCCTTGAAACAAGACATTTGCTTTCACAGTTCAATCAGCGAATCAGAGCCTGTATACCCGTGACTCGTCGCGAGAGAAGAGCATGAGGGCAGCGAAGCACCAATGCCAGAACACGAGCGGCCATTCAGGTAACTGGACAGAAACGCAGACCATCATGAAGTCATTTAGGGGATGAGAAGCTGGTGAAAGATTGGATGAAAAGAGCCCTATCCACTCCCACTCTCGCTTAAAGAACCCATGTACAAACATAACATGCACACATTCATTGGCTACTCATCACTCATACATCTAACATGGGCACAAATTGCATACATCCTTCACAAAGTAAAAAAAAGTTTCATGGAACAAAGTAAAAACATGGCCTTTTTATGCATCTCTGTAAGCAATAAAAAGTGTGCAGGCTTTGAGTCTACCACACAGACACCAGCATTCAGAAACATTTTTCTTCCACTACTTATCCACAACAAATTTGTTTGTTTTTGTAAGTGCAAACATTCAAGTTTTTCTTAAAATGCAAATTTGCTATAGCTTTACATTTTATATAAAATGTTTAAAAAAACAACAGTGTCTCTTTTCAAAAAAGAATATACTTTCTAAACCAAATGCTCATCACTCCCCCAACCCCTCACCATTATTATCAGAGATGTAACCTCCAGTTCCTTACTTGGGTATGTTTGCACACACACATCCACTTGTGTATATTCATATCATATACATAATATATGCACATTTTGCATCCTAAAACCAACAAAAACAAAAAAACAGGCAAAACTTCATTTCAAATATTGAAACCCCATGTAATAAAGTGCATTAGTTTAGTTTAAGGTGCTTAACTGTAAGAAGTGCGGAAGGGTACTCCTCTCTGCACACCCCTACCGGCCCCTCTCACTGAGAGACGAGGGAGAAAACAGTACTTTACAAGGTCCTCATCCAAGAGGGGGCAAAGTAGCTCAGCAGTGCACATTCGTCAGTGTGTGTGCGTATGTCGGTCTGTGAATGTGTGTGTGTGTGTGTTGGTCTGTGAATGTGTGTGTGTGTGTGTCTCGTATGCCAGGTATAAGGCCTCAGGTGGATTCAGGTAGATGCTGTGGATCAATAATCTTCCACTGTTTCCATCTCGCCCAAGCTCATCCTGTCCCCTGCGCCCAGGAATGAATATCCTGCAGGAGAAACACCATGGTTCACTTCTATTCACATCCAGCATGGATTCCACTACTTTTCACATCTGGAAAGTACATTTCAGAAGTTTACGGTATTCTGTAGATAGAACCCAAAATGGGAAAGTAACTTAATACATAAATATCACTATATATTTTAACATTTATTTCACCTTTATTTATCCATATAGGCTAGTTGAGAACGAACTTACTGATTACATGTATGATAACTATTTATGTTCTGTGTCAATGAAGGGTGAATATGGAATGAGTATGGAAAGCTACTGAGGGAGGCGAAGGGCAACAGTTAGTTTTTGATAAGGCAGGCCAACTGCAGAACTACGGAGGAGCAAGGAATTCGGCTCGAGGTCAAGTCAACAGAAGTGAGAAGAAACCTTGGAGGCGGGCCAGAGGGGCACACCCTAGCAACCCTGCTACTACAGTCCTATTTTACACATATACATGAAGGTTCTAGCATCAGGCAGGACCATGACTACACCAGTGAGAGGAACCAATTAAGTTCCTGCCTAGCAACAGAGATGTATAGGCTGTCTAGATGTGTAGATATGACGATACAAGATATGTATCGTCATATCTTGTCTTTGCAGCTATACGACCCAATGGGATGAATAAACTTGGCCTGTCCTTCCAGTTATTACTCTTTGATAAGACTAACACCTGCATATAAAAACATCAACTATTCAATACTTCACTCCATTTAGTTTACTTTTCACTGTGCTGCGAGACATTTAATAAATATACTGTATGTATTATTGACTGAGTGTCCGCATACCTAAGATGCTGGGGTCGGAGTGAAGCATCATGGTCTGTTTCTTCTTCATCTTTGCAGCTTGGCTGTCATACATTCCTCCCTTCCCCATCTGGGCTGCCTGGAACATAGACTACACAGATGAGAGAGGGAGGAGAGAGAAAAACGTGGTTACCGACAATGTATTGGGTATTTGCAAATTCCAATAAGTGCTCAAACATTAGAAAAGTATAGATTGATATTATAAAAAGTGTTGGTCATGACTTGAGGTGGAGCCTACCTGTAGAGGAAAGTTGTTCACGGACAGTCCTGGAACTTCTTTTGATAACTGGTGGGGGAGAGGGATGTTGGTTACTTATATCTTACACATCCACACCACAAACATCCCCGTTGGACTTCTTCACATTTTATTGTGTTACAAAGTGGGATTGAAAACGATTTCATTGTCATTTTTTGGTCAACGAAAAACACAAAATACGCTAATGTCCTTTGTAGCTCAGTTGGTAGAGCATGGCGCTTGTAATGCCAGGGTAGTGGGTAGTGTTCAGGGTAGTTTGATTCCAGGTACCACCTACACATATAAAATGTATGCACACAAGACTAAACTGCTTTGGATAAAAGAATCTGCTAAACAGAATATACACTGCTCAAAAAAATAAAAAGGGAACACTTAAACACAATGTAAGTCCAAGTCAATCACACTTCTGTGAAATCAAACTGTCCACTTAGGAAGCAACACTGATTGACAATACATTTCACATGCTGTTGGAATAGACAACAGGTGGAAATTATAGGCAATTAGCAAGACACCCCCAATAAAGGAGTGGTTCTGCAGGTGATAACCCCAGACCACTTCTCAGTTCCTATGCTTCCTGGCTGATGTTTTGGTCACTTGAATGCTGGCAGTGCTTTCACTCTAGTGGTAGCATGAGACGGAGTCTACAACCCACAAAGTGGCTCAAGTAGTGCAGCTCATCCAGGATGGCACGTCAATGCAAGCTGTGGCAAGGTGGTTTGCTGTGTCTGTCAGCGTAGTGTCCAGAGCATGGAGGCGCTACCAGGAGACAGGCCTGTACATCAGGAGACGTGGAGGAGGCCGTAGGAGGGCAACAACCCATCAGCAGGACTGCTACCTCCGCCTTTGTGCAAGGAGGAGCAGGAGGAGCTCTGCCAGAGCCCTGCAAAATGACCTCCAGCAGGCCACAAATGTGCATGTGTCTGCTCAAACGGTCAGAAAGACTCCATGAGGGTGGTATGAGGGCCCGACGTCCACAGGTGGGGGTTGTGCTTACAGCCCAACACCGTGCAGGACGTTTGGCATTTGCCAGAGAACACCAAGATTGGCAAATTCGCCACTGGCGCCCTGTGCTCTTCACAGATGAAAGCAGGTTCACACTGAGCACGTGACAGTCTGGAGACGCAGTGGAGAACGTTCTGCTGCCTGCAACATCCTCCAGCATGACCGGTTTGGCAGTGGGTCAGTCATGGTGTGGGGTGGCATTTCTTTGGGGGGGCCGCACAGCCCTCCATGTGCTCGCCAGAGGTAGCCTGACTGCCATTAGGTACCGAGATGAGATCCTCAGACCCCTTGTGAGACCATATGCTGGTGCGGTTGGCCCAGGGTTCCTCCTAATGCAAGACAATACTAGACCTCATGTGGCTGGAGTGTGTCAGCAGTTCCTGCAAGAGGAAGGCATTGATGCTATGGACTGGCCCGCCCGTTCCGCAGACCTGAATCCAATTGAGCACATCTGGGACATCATGTCTCGCTCCATCCACCAACGCCACGTTGCACCACAGACTGTCCAGGAGTTGGCGGATGCTTTAGTCCAGGTCTGGGAGGAGATCCCTCAGGAGACCATCCGCCACCTCATCAGGAGCATGCCCAGGCGTTGTAGGGAGGTCATACAGGCATGTGGAGGCCACACACACTACTCAGGCTCATTTAGACTTGTTTTAAGGACATTACATCAAAGTTAGCCTCAGCCTGTAGTGTGGTTTTCCACTTTAATTTTGAGTATGACTCCAAATCCAGACCTCCATGGGTTGATAAATTTGATTTCCATTGATCATTTGTGTGTGATTTTGTCATCAGCACATTCAACTATGTAAAGAAAAAAGTATTTAATAAGAATATTTCATTCATTCAGATCTAGGATGTGTTATTTTAGTGTTCCCTTTATTTTTTTGAGCAGTGTATATTTATTATTATACTGGACAAAAATATAAACACAACATGTAAAGTGTTGGTCCCGTGTTTCGTGAGGTGAAACAAAAGATTCCAGAAATATTCCACACACAAAAAGCCTATCTCAGATTTTGTGCAAAAATGTTTTTACATCACTGTTAGTGAGCATTTCTCCTTTGCCAAGATAATCCATGCACCTGCCATTTATGGTATATCAAGAAGCTGACTTAACAGCATGATCATTACACATGTGAACCTTGTGCTGGGGACAAAAGGCTACTCTTAAAAGTGCAGTTGTCACCACACAAAGCCACAGATGTCTCACGTTTTGAGGGAGCGTGCAACTGACCGCAGGAATGTTCACCAGAGCTGTTGCCAGAGAATTTAATGTTAATTTCGATACCATAATTTGAGAATTTGGCAGTACGTCCAACCGTCCTCGCAACCCCAGACCACATGTAACCAAGCCAGCCCAGGACCTCCACATCCGGCTTCTTCAACTGCAGGATTATTTGAGACCAGCCACCCCGACAGCTGATGAAACTGTGGGTTCGTACAACTCTAGAATTTCTACATAAACTGTCAGAAACTGTCTCAGGGATGCTCATCTACGTGCTCGTCATCCTCACCAGGGTCTTGACCTGACTGCAGTTTGGCGTTGTAACCAACTTCAGTGGGCAAATTCTCACCTTCAATGGCCACTGGTGAAGAGTGCTCTTCACAGATGAGTGCCAGGTTTCAACTGTACCGGGCCGATGCCAGACGTGTATGGCGTCGTATGCTTATGTCAACGTTGTGAACAGAGTGCCCCATTGTGGTGGGGTTATGGTATGGGCAGGCATAAGCGTCAGATAACGAACACAATTGCATTTTATCTATGGCAATTTGAATGCACAGAGATACCGTGACGTCATCCTGAGGCCCATTGTCATGCCATTCATCCGCCGTCATTACCTCATGTTTCAGAATGATAATGCACGGCCCCGTGTCACAAGGATCTGTACACAATTCCTGGAAGCTGAAAATCTCTGTTCCTTAATGGCCTGCATACTCCGACATGTCACCCATTGAGCATGTTTGGGATGCTCTGGATCGACAATGTGTTCCAGTTCCCGGCAATATCCAGCAATTTCGCACAGCCATTGAAGTGGAGTGGGTGTGACAACATTCCACAGCCCACAATCAACAGCCTGATCAACTCCATTTGAAGATGTGTCACGCTGCATGAGGCAAATGGTGGTCACACCAGATACTGGACTGGTTTTCTGATCCATGCCCGTACTTCTTTTTTTTTAAGGTACATGTGATCAATAGATGCATATCTGTATTCCCATCTTGAAATCCATAGATTAGGACCTAATGAATTCATTTCAACTGACTCATTTCCTTAAATGAACTGTAAAGCAAAAATATTTGAAATTGTTGCATGTTGCGTTTATATTAGTTCAATATACATATAACACACACCTGCTGTTGCTGCCTCTGGTGGTTGGCTTTCTGTTTGGCACGCCGCTCCAGGAACTGCTTGGCAAACTCTTTGGCTTCCACAGTGTCGCCCAGGTAGGAGCGGATAAAGTCAAGGACTTCGTAGGGAGACTCCACCTCCTTCAGATAGGCCACGATGGTGGCTACTGCTCACAGGAAGACCACAGACATTTACACTTAAAACCAGGGGAAAGGGTTGAGCAAGAGGAAATTCTGGAGCCAGGGAGTCTGGCAACTGAGGAGATGTTTGCATCGGTGTGAAGCCAAGTTTCTTTTAGGAAAATGTGGTGCCAGGCAGCAAAATTTTACTTAGGGCTGCCCCCGACTAAAATGGATCTTGGTCGACCGAAATCAGTCTGTTCTTTCAACCAATTGATTGGTCTAAAATTTAAAACGTGCATATTTCCATAGATAGACATACCTTGTGTGTTTTAATAAAATCAACTATGCATTTAGCTTACGGTTTGATGAAATAAGACAAATGCCTCAAGAGGGCGCAGGAGAGCTAGATAACCATGAGGAAAAAAGTCAGCAACCTTTCTCATGTGGAATGCCAATTTATCTTACCATTTCTACCGATCTGCGTGCCAGTTATGGTTTTCATATGCACATTTTCATTAAACCATTTTATAACGTAGCCTAGTGGTTAGAGCATTGGACTAGTAACCGGAAGGTTGCAAGTTCAAACCCCTGAGCTGACAATATACAAATCTGTCGTTCTGCCCCTGAACAGGCAGTTAACCCACTGTTCCTAGGCCGTCATTGAAAATAAGAATTTGTTCTTAACTGACTTGCCTAGTTAAATAAAGGTTAAAAAAAAAGAAACAAATAATTGTCATGTGGTTAATCAAAATTCTATCTAAATGAAAATTATACAAACCTAAAAAGTAACTGCTATCGTCATTGCCAACTACGTAAAAAATAGCCGACATAAAGCCAACAAATAAAAACATTGCTGCCTGCAGGTAGAAAATCTGGTGATAAAAATAAATATCCTATAAATCACAACGGCTACACACGGCCTGTCTGCAACGAACTTGAAACATTGGCTCAACTAGTAACTTGGGTCCAGCCCGAATGTGCTAGCGAACTTGCAACATTATATAAAATATTCTGGGCGCTCAGAGTTACAACGTGCCAGTGAGCTCAGGACAGACACAGCTGTAGGCTATTTGTGCATGGGATAAGAAGCAGTTCTTGACTTGGACAGGAGCTCACCGGAGCTGAGTACAGGCACCTCAAATGTTCAACTGCTTGAGCTCCTGTTCCTCTTATAGAATATTAGCTCAAAGGTATTGTGGAGCTCTTGCACCTGAATATTTTTTCTTTATTTAACTAGGCAAGTCAGTTAAGAGCAAATTTTTATTTAAAATGACGGCCTACTCCGGCCAAATCTGAACGACGCTGAGCCAATTGTGCGCTGCCCTATGGGACTCCGAAACACGGCAGGATGTTATACATCCTGGATATAAACAGTATATAAACAATAAACAGCACCAGCACCCAAAATGAGTACCGGAAACTATTTCAGTCCAAGTCAAGCACTGAAGTAATCAGGAAGACCTATTTTATGACGTTCCTACTTGATCAGAGCATGACATTTTTCCCTTTCACTCCGAGTGGTTATCGAAAGAGGTTATCGAAAGAGAGGTGGAAAGATTTTTTGAATACATTGAGGAACCACTGTAATTCTTAATGGATGTAAAAACAGACTGTTTGCTTGCTGTTTGAGGCGAAGAAAACCTTACTTTGAGAAGCTCCACAGGACATTAGCGGTGGTGCGTTAAGCCAATCAGAAACTCTCAGATCCCCAAATGGGCACATTTATATGTAGGCCAGGTAGCCTATAGGTCTACTTATATGCGTGCGCATCCTAACATTGACAGGAGCGCTACAGACAAAAGACGCTGACTAAATTCACAAAACTTGTAAATGGAATGAAATAAACCAAAACTCGTTTCTCACAAATTTAGCATAGGTTGTGCACTCTACAAACAATGTGTCCACTCCGACAATGAGAATGGGAAGGCTGAAATAATAATATTGAATGCATTGACAGAAATTACAGTCACCAAAGTAACAAACATTGTAGTTTAGTAATTATAGGAATGAAGGGTAAATAGTAGTTTAGAAATTATAGGAATGAAGGGTAAATGTACTGTACTGGTGATTTATGTAATTGGGAATTAATATACACTAACAGTCAAACAATTCACACAATTCAATTATGAAACAATGAATGTGCACAAATTGGCGAGAGAACGCGCATTCTGGAGAGACAAGTGCATTGTGCATCTGGGAGCATGATCAATCCAATGTCTGCATAGGCCATGCAGCATTTACGGTGATACGGCCTCAACAGCAGTCAGGGAATTCATACTAAACTCAGCAAAAAAAGAAAAGTCCTCTCACTGTCAACTGCATTTATTTTCAGCAAACATGAGTAAATAATTGTATGAGCATAAGATTCAACAACTGAGACATAAACTGAACAAGTTCCACAGACATGTGACTAACAGAAATGGAATAATGTGTCCCTGAACAAACTGGGGGTCAAAATCAAAAAGTAACAGTCAGTATCTGGTGTGGCCACCAGCTGCATTAAGTACTGCAGTGCATCTCCTCCTCATGGACTGCACCAGACTTGCCAGTTCTGGCTGTGAGATGTTACCCCACTCTTCCACCAAGGCACCTGCAAGTTCCCTGACATTTCTGGGGGGGGGGGGGGGGAATGGCTCTAGCCCTCACCCTCCGATCCAACAGGTCCCAGACGTGCTCAATGGGATTGAGAGCCGGGCTCTTCGCTGGCCATGGCAGAACACTGACATTCCTGTCTTGCAGGAAATCACACACAGAACAAGCAGTATGGCTGGTGGCATTGCCATGTTGGAGTGCCATGTCAGGATGAGCCTGCAGGAAGGTTACCACATGAGGGAGGAGGATGTCTTCCCTGTAACGCACAGCGTTGAGATAGCCTGCAATGACAAGCTCAGTCCGATGATGCTGTGACACACCGCAACAGACCATGACGGACCCTCCACCTCCAAATCGATCTCGCTCCAGAGTACAGGCCTCTGTGTAACGCTCATTCCATCGTCGATAAATGTGAATCCGACCATCCCCCTGGTGAGACAAACCCGCAGCTCTTCACTTTTTGCCAGTCCTGTCTGGTCCAGCGACGGTGGGCTTGTGCCCATAGGCGACGTTGTTGCCGGTGATGTCTGGTGAGGACCTGCCATACAACAGGCCTACAAGCCCTCAGTCCAGCCTCTCTAGGCCTATTGCAGACAGTCTGAGCACTGATGGAGGGATTGTGCATTCCTGGTGTAACTCAGGCAGTTGTTGCCACCCGGTACCACAGGTGTGAGGTTCGGATGTACCTCTCCTGGGCAGGTGTTGTTACACGTGGTCTGCCACTGTGAGGACTATCACCTTTCCGTCCTGTCCCTCTGTAGCTCTGTCTTAGGCGTCTCACAGTACGGACATTGCAATTTATTGCCCTGGCCATATCTGCAGTCCTCATGCCTCCTTGCAGCATGCCTAAGGCATGTTCACACAGATGAGCTGGGATCCTGGCCATCTTTCTTTTGGTGTTTTTCAGAGTCAGTAGAAAGTCCTCTTTAGTGTCCTAAGTTTGCATAACTGTGACCTTAATTGCCTACCGTTTGTAAGCAGTTAGTGTCTTTCTTGTTTACCTTTTATATTGAAGACGTTATTGTCCGGTTGAAATATCATTGATTATTTAGGCTAAAAACAACCTGAGGATTGATTATAAACATCGTTTGATATGTTTCTACGAACTTTACGGATACAATTAGGATTTTCTGTCTTTCTGTAGTGACTGCGTTTGAGCCTGTAGATTACTGAAAAAAAACGAGCGAACAAGAGGTTTTTGGATATAAAGAGACTATCGAACAAAAGGAACATTTATTGAATAAATTAATGTCTTCTGAGTGCAACCATATGAAGATCAAAGGTAAGGGATTCATTTTCTCTCTTTCTGACTTGTGTAACTCTTCTACTTGGCTGGTTACTGTTTGTATTGATTTGTCTGCTGGCTATATTCTCAAATAATTGTATGGTATGCTTTCTCCATAAAGCATTTTTTAAATCTGACACCATGGTTGGATTCAGAAGAAGTTCATCTTTAACCCTATCTTTTCTGAATTATTATAATGAGTATTTCTGTATTTGAATTTGGCGCTCTGCAATCTCACTGGATGATGACCAGGTGGGACGCTAGCGTCCCACATACCCTAGAGAGGTTAACGACTGTTCCACAGGTGCATGTTCATTAATTATTGTTTATGGTTCATTGAACAAGCATGGGAAACAGTGTTTAAACCCTTTACAATGAAGATCTGTGAAGTTATTTGGATTTTTACAAATTATCTTTGAAAGACAGGGTCCTGAAAATGGGACATTTATTTTCTTGCTGAGTTTACTTGCGCTTTGTGGAGCAGTGCAGAGCTGTTGTCAAGGAAGTGAGTTTGTTCTCTTTCTACAGGACATACCGCCCTCAACCAATCATGTCAATGCAGAGTTATACAGAGCCCACTGCATTGTTACAATATTTGGGAGGCGCATGGCGATGCAGTACGGACCTGGATTTGGCCTCTGCATGCCACTGGAGGCTCCGCAATGGAATAGTTCTGAAATTGCCGCAAATATATATACACACCACACACACAGTGCATTAGGAAAGTGTTCTCCTACAATTGCATAGCCTTCAGAAATGTTGCACAACATGAGCTCATGGGCTCTCATTAAGTGTTAAATGTATTAGAAAATCTAAAAATCTACATTGATGTCAGAGTGATAAAAAGCATGAGCTTGCGCACACCCAAGAAAATAATTCAGTGTAGAGATGCTGAATAACGGTGAATAAACTGTAAGCTATAAAAACAAAGAGTCGCACTCTCTACATGTATAACCTCCCAGTAATTCATTGGGTAAAAAACAACCAACTTTTTGGCATCACAGTGCCTTCTTTTTATAGCTTAGAGTGATTAGAGGGACAATAGTGCTGAGTAGCAGGCAATTTTGGTAGGCTACAAGTTTGGTAGGCTACAAATGACCAGCAGCAGCATCAGAGGTTGGAGAAGCCGAATTACCGTGACTAAACGGTCATGTGGAATTTGACTGCCTTCATGACATGTGACCGCCAGTGTGAAAATGCAAAATGTTTCTTCACATCATAAGCGCAGCAACGTGCACAAGACAGTAGGTTACACCAGAATGTTCATTCCACATCGTTGTCAAAAGCGCACCGCACACGCAACCGGTTTCATTTGACAGATGAAAATATCCATTCAATTTTGAAAGAGGGGAGATCTAAAGATGCAACAACTAGCATGGGTTGCTAATATGACTAGAACTGTGCCTTTGGCTGCTGGACATTGAAAGTTGATTTGAAAACAAATAGAACATGAGAGAAATAGGCATCAGGTTGCCATGGCATATGGAAGTCTTTATAAAATAATTGCTTCCACGATATGGTCGGATTTTAGCTTTTGAAGCAAGGCAAGACATGCCTCATAATATGCATAGGCTACTGCCTCCAGCTCATTGCAAAGTGGTTCTGATGCCTGCCTACTGTTGCCTATGCACTTGAATGACGAATGGGAAGTGCACTTCAATTACCAGTTGAAAAATATTTAGAATTGCTATGCAATGATTGGACTTATAAAAGCATGTTTCACTACAGCAGCAATGAACATGCTGTTTGAGGAGCTGTAGCAGTTGCTCTCGTGCTGTCTGGCAGAGTTTCAGCTGAAACTAGGCTCTATCTGTATGCAGTGAGCATGTGATAAGATGCTGGACTAATGAAAATAGGTTCATTATGCTAATTAACCTATAGACAGATAAGCATGACCGGTCAAATGTATTTCCATCGACTGGTATTTCCCATTTATTAATAGGCTAACAACTATTATTTTTGCAATAGGGCTGTTTTTCTTCTCCCAGACAATTAGCCGGAGCAAAATGTATTTATCGGCTTTTCATATTTTTTGGGGGGCGGAAAGGAAATAGTTTTGAATATATTTGCATTGATGTCAGAGTGATTAGAGGGATAAAAAGCATGAGCTGGTGCACACCCAGATAGTGTGAATGAGTGATGACATTATATTTGAGTATATTCATGGGGCCGGTCGCAGAGACACAGATCCAGTGATGAAGTGAAAGAGGTGGAGCATTCGTTACCATCCAGGGACGAGGAGGGGGAGTTGTTAGCCGAGGTGTTGAGCGCGTGCAGCATCTGTTCACACCAGGTGGTGAAGCCGTCCTGGGGTTTCATGCCCTGCAGCAGCTTCAGCAATTTGTCCTCCTCCTCTGTACGCTTCTTCCTTAACATGTACTGCTCGCTGCAGGTGGACACGTAAAAAATGTTTACACACACACACAGGCCTTGAAACAGTTTACATACACACAAAACGTTAACACACAGCTTTAAACAGAGGTAAACACAATGCACCACACACACACACACAGTGAGGTGTACCTAAGAGAGGGGCTGCTGCGGCTGTTCTTCATGCCCATGTTGCGGAGGCTGTTCTGGTTCTTCACAGCCTCCTCCCAGACACCCATACCTCCAGAGCTGCCTTTGGGCTCCATGCCCCCACCAGACCACATGCCCACAGACCCCTCACCCCACTGACCCATAGACAGGCCTCCATGCTGGAGGAAGACAGAGAAAGAACAGAGGGACATGGGTCACACTACTGGTTACCAGTGTTCGCATTGTGGAGTCCTGACCACCTGCCAACGTGGCTGTTGAAATAGACCTTACATGCCAATACCGGCATTTGGCAGGTGTTAATTTTAGGTCCTGCTGGTTACACTTATGGGCATTGTAATAAATATCCTCAGAACACACATTTCTTCTCAGGAAACTACTACACTTTTAAGACATAGCAGGACAGCCCATGTAAAGTTTTTTTTTGTTTGGGGGGGGTCCTCACCCTGTCCCTCTGCTGCTGGGCCCTCTGGTGCTGGGCCTGCTGTTTGAGCAGCCTCTCGGTCTCCAGCTCCAGCAGGCTGAGGCTCTTGCCTTGCTTGGAGAGCGCTGAGACCTGGGGGCCACTCCACACAGTCCCTGACCCAGAGATACTCCCTGGGCCCCCAGGCTGGGCTTGTTGCAGCAGCTTCAGGATCAGCTCCTGCTGCTGCCGACACTGCTGCTTACGCCTGTATAGCTCCTCCTCCTCACGCCTCTTCTGCTCCTCCTGCTGCCTCCTCTTCTCCTCCCTCCGCTTCCTCTCCTCCTCCTCTCGCTTGGCCCTGAGTTCAGCCTCACGCCGGTCCTGGAGCTGGAGAGATGAACAGAGAGAGTCAGCAAGAGAAAGATAGGAGAGAGAGAGGGGGGACAAAGTAAATAAAGACAGTACCTTCTGTAGCTGCTCCAGAGATGGCCCCTGAGTGGAATGACTCATGGTTAAGTCCCATAGGTTGGCCTCACCTCCTGGTGGCCACAAACACATTACTGACATACAATGGCAACATTTTATTTTACCTTTATTTAACTAGGCAAGTCAGTTAATCCTTATTTTCAATGACGACCTAGGGGCAGTTCAGGGGCAGAATGACATTTGTACCTTGTCAGCTCAGGGGTTTGAACTTGCAACCTTCCGGTTACTAGTCCAATGCTCTAACCACTAGGCTACCCTGCCGCCCCATGTAGAAGGACATCTGGGTGAATGAAAAGATGTATAGCTGAGGTCTATCAGTCTTGGAGGATATGCAAGAGCGTGTGCTTGGTGGTTAGAGTGTTGGGCCAGTAACCGAAAGGTTGCTGGATCGAATCCCCAAGTTGACAAGGTAAAAATCTGTCATTCTGCCCCCGAGCAAGGCAGTTAACCCACTGTTCCCCGGGCGCTGAAGAAGTGGATGTCGATTAAGGCAGCCACCCACACCTCTCTGATTCAGAGATTGGATTAAATGCGGAAGACACATTTTAGTTGAAGCCATTCAGTTGTACAACTGACTAGGTTTCCCCCTTTCCTTATACAAATATGGTAAAATATATTAGCACCCTTGCACTTGAAAATGGAGTGCAATGGAGCAGAATGTCCTCTTCAAAACTGGTTGAATGGCTATTTTTACCCTGTAGGCACCAGCAACTTAACAGCTGTAGGATAAATTACATTAGCTGAGAATGACCTTGCCTCCAACCAAATTAATTCGAAATCTTAACAATTTAGTCCAGGCCATTTTTGCCTTTGAAATGAAAAATCATCATTTTTCAGAGATTTTTTGTGTGGTTCTGTGCAGTTGTAAATCAAACAAATACGTGTTAACACCAAAAGTTTTAAATTATACATGATTTTTGAAGAACGTGAAACAATATTTTTGACCGCATCTGTATAAAGTGTGCTTATATAAAAGGTGTATGTGAAGCAGATAATGATGCAGCGGGTTCCTTTTCAGTACCTGACTGCTGGGAGGCTGAGGTACGCATGTCCCACATAGACCCATTATCTGGTACTGACATGGACCTGTTCATCACGCTAGATTCCCCACTCCTGAAAACAGAAACACATTAGTACACTCACAAATACCCTCATATACATCCAGTGTGTGTGTTTGCGCCTACCTGTTCATGTGCTGAAACCTTATCTGCAATTGCTGGTATAGAGCTGCAGTGGCTGCTTGTTCTAACTGTTTCTTCAGCAGCTCCTGATCCATATTGCCCTGCGGAACAAGACCTACAGAGTTACCGTACCAACTATGCCACTGCTTTAGAAAACCACCAAGCACACCAAATACTAGGGATATACAATATAAATTGGTAAGCATATCAGAATCGGCCGATATTACCTAAAAATGGCAACATCGGTCAAATGTCTAGTTTAACGGCGATGTGCAAAACCGATGTCAAAGCTGTCGCGCATACCTATATAACGTAGGTAGATGACGCTACAAAAATACAGCGCTACACAGAAGAAAAGCAGAAAAATACTAAGCACACAGTTCCAACAACTAAACAAGTTCAAGTCGAGCAGTCATTTGAAAGAGGAAGAACATTTTAGAGGGGTTAAAACTTGCAAAAGTACTCTACAAGTGGCTGTGAACAAGCGATTCAGTGGCATACTCTCGGAGCCTCTTTACTGTGTCGCCACCATGCTCGATGCTTGCTACAAGTAGCGCTACTTTGATGCAGACAAGAAACAGGGTGTATGTGAAATGTTAGACAGCTGGACAAGATGGAAACGGACACAGTGACAGTGTGCACCAAGGAAGAGAGGTCACGGACAGACAGCTGAAACTTCATTGCTTGACACGTATGATGAAATCCTGGTTGAGACTGAACAACAAAACAGCACAGCAAGTAAATGAAATAAATAGGTTTTGATTATGTTTTACTGGTAATGGGGACATACGTAAATGCCAACAAAATAACTTTTTGGTCAGTGTGTGTGTTGCAACTATTTAACTGTACTAGAATGCTTAAAAAGCAGCTAAAAAAAGTTCATCGGTATTGTTTTTTTGGCAAGGAAAATATTGCATCGGCCAAAAATGTCATATCGGTGCATCCCTACCAGATACACTACTGATTATCTGCTCTGGATAGATACACGATACAGCTACAAGAGACAATATACATTATACTCAGTAAAACACGTGATTTTGCCTTTGCCACTTTGATACTTTACTTATTCAAATAAAAGTTGTTCACCACAGTCAAGTATCTCTGTGCCTTTGCTGTACCTGGGTTAACTGACAAACTAACCCCACACACGCACACCACTAAACAAACCACCAGTAAACAGAAACACCCAGACAGACGTGTGCTCGCTGACTCACAGAGGACCCCCGAGGTGGTGGAGGCTGTCTCACCAGCAGGGGTGGGGGGGAGGGGCCGGGGGAGAAGGGCACACGCCCCCACATCTTGATGACATCACCCAGGGGCTGGAAGCCCTCATCACAACCCCTCTTTACCAGCAGTGTCATGGAGAAGTAGCCTGCCTGGAACCACTCACACATCTCCACAGTGGAGAAGGGACCTGGACCAGGGTCATGACAAAACAATATGAAACAGTATCTGTAAGGTATTATCTGCAAACTGATATGTACAGTGCCTTCAGAAAGTATTCCAACCCCTTGACTTATTACACATGTGTTAGAGCCTGAATTCAAAATGTACTAAATTCATTTTTAGATCCTCATCATCCCAACACGTTGTTAGACATTACTGCAAATTTATTGAGAATAAAATACAGAAATACCTCATTTACGTAAGTATTCACATCCCAGAATCAATACTTTGTAGAAGGACCTTTGGCAACGATTAAAGCTTTGAGTCGTCTTTGGCATGTCTATCAGCATTTGTACCTCAGCATTTACTCCCATTCTTACTAAAAAAAAAATTCTCTAGTCTGATGAAACCAAGATTAAACTCTTTGGCCTGAGTTCCAAGCTTCATGTCTGGAGGAAACCTTGCACCATCCCTACGGTAAAGTATGGTGGTGGCAGCATCATGCTGTGGGGATGTTTTTCAGCAGCAGGGACTGGGAGACTAGTCAGGATCAAGGGAAGGATGAAAAGGGCAGAGAGATCCTTGATGGAAACCTGCTCCAGAACGCTCAGGACCTCCGACTGGAGCGAAGGTTCACCTTCCAACAGGACAACGACCCTAAGCACACAGCCAAGACAATGCAGGAGTGGCTTCAGGACAAGTCTCTGAATATCCTTGAGTGGCCCAGCCAGAGCCCGGACTTGAACGTCTCTGGAAAGACCTAAAAATAGCTGTGCAGCGTCGCTCCCCATCCAACATTACAGAGCATGAGAGGATCTGCAGAGAAGAGGAGAAACTCCCCAAATACAGGTGCGGCAATCTTGTAGCATCAAACCCAAGAAGACACGAGGCTGTAATCGCTGACAAAGGTGCTTCAACAAAGTACTGCGTAAAGGGTCAGAACACTTAAATTTGACTCCAGTTCATTTTTAATACATTTGCAAAAATGCAAAAAACATTACGTTTTTTGCTTTGTCATTATGGGGTATTCCGTGTAGATTGATGAGAAAAAAAACATTTAATCCATTTTAGAATAAGGCTGTAATATAACAAAATGTTGAAAACTGAATACTTTCCAACTGCACTAACTTCTAAAAATGGTGAATGTGTGTGTCTACCTTGGATCTCTGCCTGGGGGTCCTTGTAGAACCACTTCATGGCTGCCTCGTGGGAGAGGGGCAGGGCACAGTCCCTATGGGCAGAGTGGGAGTGTGTGTGTCCAGCGGTGTGTGTGTGTGAGTGTGGGGCTGGGTGTGTGAGAGATTGGGAGGTAATGTTGTGGCTCTCCTGCAGTGCTTGAGTGAAACACTCCTCCTCAAGGGATGTGTCCTGCAGAGATGCCACCATCTTTTCAGCCTCCTACAAGGGTGGGAGAGGATTACAAAAATATGAACATTTACATAACACTAACTCCCATTCAGCCAGTATATCAAGTGTAATCGTAATCCTGACAATAAATCCAGTACTTGGATGTAAAATGAATGCATGTCTAATTTACATGATAATGCAACCCTACCTGTTGCAGGTGCTTCATGCCCTCGTCCTCCTCCACTTCTCCCCCTGTTGATGGGAGGAGAGATCCAAAGGAGGGAGGAGGCATCAGGCTGGAGAAAGTGGTGGTAGAGGAGGAAGGGTCTGGACTGAGCTGAGCACCACTCCCTGGAGGTGAGCTGCCTGTGAGACCACAGAGAGAACAGGGGGAGAGGGGATGAGACATGTACAACTACTGTACTAGGGCCACTACTGAGCATACAGGTGAAACATTCTCTGGAGCATATACAAACTGATGCCCACACAAAGAACCAAGACCACAACACAAACCATACATGAGAAAGCAAATTACAAATTAGGAAACAGCAAGTTAGCTATGTTGAACCGACTACAGTAAATGGATGAATCCCAAACGCACATGTAAACAGAACCAGATTGAAACAGCGACGCTGTCAAACACGTGTTGAATACATTCCGTCTCCGGACTAAACTCCCTCTCCTGCCATCGACATTCATAATCTAAATGTGTGCTGACTGATCAACACTGTGTTAAATAACTTTTCAGTGTATTTCACAGAAAATCTGAAATCTCCATTCACAAGTAAAACGTAGTGAGGGGGTTCCACACACTGCACCAGGTTAAAACAGATTCATCCCTTGCGTACATGACGTGCTGTGTGCCAGCCTGGTCTCAAAACAGACATAACTTAGTTAATGTAAATCCGGGATACTGAAATTAGTATATGTGGTTCCCCAAACTGTGAGGCGCACCACCGTATTTTTCTTTTTGGAGGGGGATGGAGTCCAGCTTTCAACTTCCTCTTTAAAGTTCTAATAGTAGAATGCACAAGGTGCAATTTCTAAATTGAGTAATGTGTCATCAGTTTCCCTTGTCATGCCAGTCATTGCATATTTTAGAGAGCTATTTTAGAAAAAAAATATGACAGACAAGTTTGTTTGAGTCACTCATGTCACATGAATATACATTAGCAGGTGGCAAAATGTTTTGACTTGCAAGAAAATCAGCTTTAACAGCAACAGTTTCTCTGCACACCATGACAAATGTGTAGAACTGCAGGAAATAAGCTTTAAACCAGCAAAATGTTCTTTCTGCTAACAAGATGGGAGGGAACAATTTATTAATGAACAGTGCTTGTGCGTAGTGTGCGTGAAGGGGAGCGTGGCATGTTCCCCAATGCTGGAAGGGGGGCCTGAGTGAAAAAGTTTTGGAACCCCTGACTTAAAGGAGAATATTCCTATTCTCTTAAGTATACTGAACAAAAATATAAATGCATCATGCAACAATTTCAAAGATTTACTGTTCATATAAGGAAATCAATCAATTTAAATAAATTCATTAGGTCCTAATCTATGGATTTCACATGAATGTCCAGCCAGCTACATTGTATAATTGCATAGTAAATATCAAATCAAACTTTGTCACAAGAGCCAAATACAACAGGGGTAGACCTCACCGTGAAACACCTTAACCAACAATGCAGTTCCAGAAAGAGTTAAAATATTTACCAAATAAACAAAAAGTAAAATCCAAAATATTGAGGCTATATACAGAGGCACCAGTACCAAGTCAATGTGTGGGGGTACAGGTTAGTCGAGGATATTCATACATGTTGTTAGGGGTAAAGTGACCATGCATAGATAAACAGCAAGTAGCTGTGGGGGGGAGGGGGTCAAGGTAAATCGTCCAGATGGCAGTTTTATTAATTGTTCAGCAGTCTTATAGCTTGGGGATAGAAGCTGTTAAGGAGCATCTTGTTCCTAGACTTGGCGCTTCGGTACCGCTTGCAGTGCGGTAGCAGAGAGAACAGTCTATGACTAGGGAAACCGGAGTCAGACAATTTTTTGGGCCTTCCTCTGACACCGCCTAGTAAATAGGTCCTGGAATAAAGCCAGCTTGGCCCAAGTGATGTACCCGTCAGGAAGTCCAGGATCCAGTTGCAGAGCGACATGTTTAGTCCCAGCATTCTCACATAGGTGTTCCTTTTGTCCAGGTGGGAAAGCAGTGTGGACTGCAATAGAGATTGCATGTGCATCTGTGGTGTGGAATGTGAATTGGGTCTAGGGTATCCAGGGTGATGCTGTTGATGTCAGCCATGACCAGCCTTTCAAAGCACTTCATGGCTACCGACGTGAGTGCTATGGGGCGGTAATCATTTAGGCAGGTTAACATAGCTTCCTTGGGCACAGGGACTATGGTGGTCTGCTTGAAACATGTAGGTATTAGACTCCGCCAGGGAGAGGTTGAAAATGTCAGTGAAGACACTTGCCAGTTCGTCCTCGCATGTTTGGAGTACATGTCCTGGTAATCCGTGTGGCCCAGTGGCTTTGTGAATGTTGACCTGTTTAAAGGTCTTGCTCACATCAGCAACCGAGAGCGTTATCACATAGTCGTCCGGAACAACTGGTACTCTCATGCATGCTTCAGTGTTGCTTGCCTTGAAGCAAGCATAAAAAGGCATTTACCTCATCTGGTAAGCTCGCGTCACAGAGCAGCTCACAGCTGGATTTCCCTTTGTAGTCCGTAATAGTTTTCAAGCCCTGCCACATCTGACGAGTGTCAAAGCATATTTTGACACTCGTCAGATGTGGCAGGGCTTGAAAACTATTCCTTGCTTTGAGCAATGATTAGTAAGATTATGAACTGGGATCTTAATGAATAAAATAAATAAAAACACACAACATTGTGAAGTTTCACAAGGAGAGCATGTGTTATGCTGTATAATAAACTGCGTGGTTCGAGCCCTGAATGCTGATTGGCTGAAAGCCGTGGTATATCAGACCATATGCACCATGGGCATGACAAAACATCTATTTATACTCTTCTAATTACATGGGTAATCATTTTTAGAAGTAATAATGCTCCCCTTTGTGTCCAGGTACACAGTGTCGTGTCAAAGCCCTTAGCTGCGAAATTTTGTCCATATACTGCACCACACCCCCCCGGGCCTTATTGCTTAATTATAATGTTGTATAATAATGTTGCATAATAACCTTCCGGTGAGAAACCATGGAAAGTAAAAACAAACTGTTTTAAGAGAGAATAGGCACTGGTCTGAAGCCGAAAAAGGAAATTCACATCAGCACTACAATGCCGATTCCACCCATGCTCTACCAAGGTTTTCCAGCACACAGCTTTGACCTACTACAGTAATAACTATGTTGGTATTGTACTTCAAACTATGTGTAGGCAGGTTGCTGCAGATTCAAACCATTTCAAATAGCTTAATTCATACTCTCCAGAGGTAAAATGGAAAAGTATTTAGACTCCGACTTTGTCACGTTACAGCCTTACAGTTGAAGTCGGAAGTTTACATACACCTTAGCCAAATACGTTAAATTCAGTTTCACAATTCCTGACAATTAATCCTAGTAAAAATTCCATGTCTTAGGTCAGTTAGGCGCACCACTTTATTTTAAGAATGTGAAATGTCAGAATAATAGCAGAGAATGACTTCAGCTTTTATTTCTTTCATCACATTCCCAGTGGGTCAGAAGTTTACATACACTCAATTAGTATTTGGTAGCATTGCCTTTAAATTGTTTAACTTGGGTCAAATGCTTCAAGTAGCCTTCCACAAGCATCCCACAATAAGTTGGGTGAATTTTGGCCCATTCTTCCTGACAGAGCTGGTGTAACTGAGTCAGGTTTGTTGGCCTCCTTGCTCGCACAAGATTATTCAGTTCTGCCCACACATTGTCTATTGGATTGAGGTCAGGCTTTGTGATGGCCACTCCAATACCTTGACTTTGTTGTCCTTACGCCATTTTGCCACAACTTTGGAAGTATGCTTTGGGTCATTGTGTCCATTTGGAAGACCCATTTGCGACCAAGCTTTAACTTCCTGACTGATGTCTTGAGATGTTGCTTCAATATATCCACATACTTTTCCTGCCTCATGACGCCTATTTTGTGAAGTGCACAAGTCCCTCCTGCAGCAAAGCACCCCCACAACATGATGCTGCGACGAGTTAATGACTCCAACCTAAGTGTATGTAAACTTCCGACTTCAACTTTATTCTAAAATGGATTAAATAAAACTCTGCAATCTAACACACAATACCCCATAATGACAAAGCAAAAACAGGTTAAGAAATTGTTGCAATTTTTTAAATAAAAAACAGAAACACCTTATCTGTTTCCATTGATCATCCTTGAGATGTTTCTACAACTTGATTGGAGTCCAACTGTGGCAAATTCAATTGATTGGACATGATTTGGAAAGCCACACACACCTGTCTATATAAAGGTCCCACAGTTTTCTGAGCAAAAACCAATCCATGAGGTCAAAGGAATTGTCTGTAGAGATCAGAGTCAGAATTGTGTTGAAGCACAGATCTGTGGAAGGGTACCAAAACAATGTCTGCAGCATTGAAGGTCCACAAGAACACTGTGGCCTCCATCATTAAATGTAAGTTTGGAACCACAACCACTCTTCCTAGAGCTGGCCGCATGGCCAAACTGAGCAATCGGGGGAGAAGGGCCTTGGTCAGGGAGGTGACCAAGAACCCAATAGTCACTCTGCCAGAGTTCTTGAGTTCCTCTGTGGAGATGGGAGAACCTTCCAGAAGGACAACCATCTCTGCTGCACTCCACCAAATCAAGCCTTTATGGTAGAGTGGTTAGAAGGAGGCCACTCCTCAGTAAAAGGCACGACAGCCAGTCTGGAGTTTGCCAAAAGGCAAAGATGCTTCAACAAAGTACTGAGAAAAGGGTCTGAAAACTTATGTAAATATGATCTGTTTATTTTTAAGTAATGAGCAAAAATGTGGACATGAGACCAGTGGAAATCTGTCCTTTAGTCTGATGAATTCTAATTTTAGATTTTTAGTTCCAACAGTGACTGAGAGACGCAGAGTAGGTGGACGGATGATCTCTGCATGTGTGGCTCCCACCGTGAAGCATGGAGGTGGTGTGATGGTGCTTTGCCGGTGTCACTGTCATGATTTATTTAAAATTCAAGGCACATTTAACCAGCATGGCTACCACAGCATTCTGCAGCGATACGCCATGCTATCTGGTTTGCGCTTAGTGGGACTGTCATTTGTTTCTCAACAGGAAAAGCAAGCCAACAAGTGTTCAGCATTTGTGGAAACAGACTGTTGGAAAAGCATTTCAGGTGAAGCTGGTTTAGAGAATGCCAAGAGTTTGCAAAGCTGTCATCAAGGCAAACCATGACTACTATGAAGAATCTCAAATTTAAAATATTTAGATTTGTTTAATACTTTTTTGGTTACTACATGATTCCATATGTGTTATTTCATAGTTATGTCTTCACTATTATTCAACAATGTAGAAAATAGTAAAAAGAAAAATCCTTGAATGATTAGGTGTAAACTTTTGACTGGTACTATATATATATATATATATATATATATATATATATATATATATTTGGATGTATGTATTTTTAGATATAGGCCTATTGTAAATGTGTATTATTGTTGTGTCGCCATCTTTATTGCACAAAGAAACATAAGCGCAAAGAACATTAACCTGCATATTATTTTAACAGAGGCAATGAACTGTCTATTGATTAGTAGAGGTCGACCTACTAATCGGAATGGCCGATTAATTAGGGCCGATTTCAAGTGTTCATAACAATCGGAAATCGGTATTTTTGGACGCCGATCAGGACAAAAATATTTTTTTTTACACCATTATTTAACCTTTTTGGGATAGGGGGCAGCCTTTTCACTTTTGGATGAATAGCGTGCCCAGAGTGAACTGCCTCCTACTCTTTCCCAGATGCTAATACATGCATATTATTATTAGTATTTGATAGAAACACGGAAGTTTCTAAAACGGTTTGAATGATGTCTGAGTATAACAGAACTCATATGGCAGGCGAAAACCTGAGAAAAATCCAACCAGGAAGTGGGACATCTGAGGTTTGTAGTTTTTCAAAGCTTGGCCTAACGAATACACATTGAGATATGGATGAGGTTGCACTTCCTAGGGCTTCCACTGGATGTCAACCGTCTTTAGAAACTGGTTTGAGGATTCTACTAAAAAGGAGGGGCTCATAAGAACTCTTTTAGTGATTGGTCTGTCAGAGAGCCTTGGTCTCATGACGCGCACTCCCGACAAAGTTACCTCTAGTACCAATGCTTTTCTGAAGACAAAGGAATTCTCCGGTTGGAACATTGATGTTTTATGTTAAAAACATCCTAACGATTGATTCCATACATCGCTTGACATGTTTCTAAAGGACTGTAACGGAACTTTTCGAGTTTTTGTCTGGATGAAGTGCCTGCGCCTCATGAAGATTGATTACTGGGCTAAACACGCTAACAAGTGGCTATTTGGACATAAAAGATTAACTTTATGGAACAAATCAGTAATTTGTCGACCTGGGATTCCTGGGAGTGCCTTCTGATGAAGATCAAAGGTAAGTGAATATTTATGGTGTTGTTTCTAACTTTGTTGATTCCAAAATGGCGGCTATTCCTCTGGCTGTTTTGGGTTCTGAGAGCCGTTCTCAGATTATGCTTTTTCCGTAAAGTTTTTTTGAAATCTGACACAGCTGTTGAATTAAGGAGAATTATCTTTAATTCTGTGAATAACACTTGTATCTTTTATCAATGTTTATAATGAGTATTTCTGCAAAATCACCGGATGTTTTGGAATCAAAATATTACTGCACGTAAGGCGCCAATGTAAACAGATTTTTGGACATTATCGAATAAAACATACATGTATTGTGTAACATGTCCTATGAGTGTCATCTGATTAAGATCAAAGGTTAGTGATTAATTTGATCTATATTTCTGCTTTTTGTGACTCCTATCTTTGGCTGGAAAAATGGCTGTTTTTTCGACTTGGCTATGACCGAACAATCATATGTGGTGCTTTCGCTGTAAACCTGCAAGGAACCCCTGCGCTAGAAAGGTTAACTAGGCAAGTCAGTTAAGAAAACATTCTTATTTTCAATGACGGCCTAGTAACGGTGGGATAACTGCCTTGTTCTGGGGCAGAACGACAGATTTTTACCTTTTCAGCTCGGGATTCAATCTTACATTGCACTCCACAAGGAGCCTGCCTGTTACAACAATATTAACCAGGTGAAATTGTGCCACTTCTCTTGCGTTCATTGCACGTAATTATGACATAACATTGAAGGTTGTGCAATGTAACAGCAATATTTAGACTTAGGGATGCCACCCGTTAGTTTATGACTTCAAGCCTATCAACTCCCGAGATTAGGCTGGTGTAACCGATGTGAAATGGCGAGCTAGTTAGCTGGGTGCGCGCTAATAGCGTTTCAATCGGTGACATCACTCGCTCTGAGACTTGGAGTAGTTGTTCCAATTGCTCTGCAAGGGGCGCGGCTTTTGTGGAGCGATGGGTAACGATGCTTCGAGGGTGGCTGATGTCGATGTGTTCCTGGTTCGAGCCCAGGTAGGGGCGAGGAGAGGGAGGGAAGCTATACTGTTACACTGGCAATACTAAAGTGCCTATAAGACCATCCAATAGTCAAAGGTATATTAAATACAAATGGTATAGAGAGAAATAATCCTATAATTCCTATAATAACTACAACCTAAAACGTCTTACCTGGGAATATTGAAGACTCATGTTAAAAGGAACCACCAGCTTTCATATGTTCTCATGTTCCGAGCAAGGAACTTAAACGTTAGCTTTTTTACATGGCACATATTGCAATTTTACTTTCTTCTCCAACACTGTTTTTGCATTATTTAAACCAAATTGAACATGTTTCATTATTTATTTGAGGCTAAATTGATTTTATTGATGTGTTAAAATAAGTGTTCATCGGTCGACCTCTATTGATTAGCACTGCAATTGATAAAACAGGGACATGTTTGAAAGACAAGTGGTTCTGAGCTTAATTCAATATTACATTAGGTAAAGAAACCAGGAATGCAGACAGGCTCTGAGCTAGTGTGTACAACACACCACCTGCTGTTATGTTGGGTACCTACTGGTCAAAATAGGATCTTATGATTTAAAAAAAACTCAATGACATGTTTTGCTAAAATAAAGGTTTAAGGAAATACAGGCATGCACCACATTACTAAAAACAAAACAGGTCAATCAAGCCTGATGGTCTTGCAAGTATAAAAGCAAAGCTTGCATTCATTGATTATTTAAAAAAACATTAAAAAAGGTAGCGTAATGGGATGTGTGTGAAGAATCCAATACTCTACCTTGTATGCAGTACAAATCACATTGTGGAAGCACCTCCTCTAAGAGTATGAATGAGGCTGTTTGAGAAGGTTTGAACCCTAACAAAACTGCCTACACATAGTTTGAAGCACAACACCAACACAGCTACTGTAGTAGGTCAAAGCTGTGTGGTGGCAAAATCTTGGTAGAGCATGGGTGGAATAGGCATTGTGATGCTCATGTGAATTTCCTTTATTTTTCGGCTTCAGACTAATGCATATTCTCACTTAAACATTTTTTTTTGTTTATAAATTATAGAATTCGTAGTTCAATGTCTGATAAGCTACCAGCTAAGAAACAAAATGACAAACACTTTGAAAACAGCTACTGCAGCATCTATTTTGCTATAAATGTGCTCCTACTTAACTTCTATTTTTATTCGCAAATGCGAATGAAATGCTTGCATTGTGGAGCCCTGACAAACCACCAATGTGGCTGGTGAAAGACATTTTACCCATCAATGCCAAAATCTACCCACATTTGGCAGGTGTTACTTTTAGATCTCTTGCATGTCATCATGGCAAACCTGACATCTTTAAAGACACAGTGTACATGTATCAATAGAAAAAGTGCTTTTACACAATGTAGAAACCTAATATTCCACAAACGGCATCGTAATTTCTAAGAAAGGTATTTGTTTAAACATTTTAGCTTTTATAATACATACATATGTTAGTTTAGGGCACAACATATGCTTCAAAAGTAGCTAGAATTAATATAGGCTGTATCTCAACAACAAAAAAATCTTATTTTCTGGTGCTACTAAATGTTATGTGCTGCTCCTAACCTTTAAGTTGGGAACACACTAACACTATTTTTAAAATTTAGAGCCCTGAATTCAATATTTACCTTGAGTGGGCACGTGGTTGGTTTTGGAGGGGTGGGATATGGGTGTCAAGGGAGCCTCTGGGGCACAGGGGGCAGGGAGAGGGTCTGAGGAGGGAGAGGCCGAGACAGCAGGAGGAGATGGAGTCCTGTACTTGACCACCCCCTCACATGCTCCTTCACACTCATCTAGAGAGAAAGAGGGTGAATGTGCATTCTACAAAAGCAGAAAGTTCTTCTGTTAGTTGTTTACTATAGCCAGGGAAAGTGTCTCACCTCCGTCAATGTAGTTATCCTTATAGTTGTCCTTGCCTTCCTGACCGTTGTCCTTGACTTCCTGACCGTTCTCATCTTCCACTAGAGCTTCAAACTCCAGATCCTCTTCAGTGATGGTGCCCTTGGAGCCTTTCTGCTCGGACAAGCATAAGGCTCAGAATAGACATAAGTAACATGCAAACACACACACGTAGACAAACAGACAGAAATAATGCCTGCCAGCCAACACACCTTGATGCACATGAAGGCCCCCGAGGAGTCAAAGGTGCCCATCTCTCCATCCTCTTCATCAGTGCACCACTCAGGAAGGTCGTCCCTGTCGTCCTCCCTGCGGGGTCCCTCGCTGTCACGGAAGTCAAACTCAAACTTCCTCCGGCCGCCATGATCACGCCAGCCTGCAGACCGAGGACCCCCATCTGTGTGTGTGATTTTGATTTGAGAAGGAGTGTCCATCAGACATGGAAAACATGCAAAGTATACACAACATTAGTCTTAAGTAGAGGGTGTGTGAGTGGTTAGGTGTGTGTCAGTGTGTACCATCACGGCGGGTTCCTGCAACTCTCCAGGCTGGCTGCTCTTCCCCTCCTCCTCCTCCTGCTGCTGCCTCTTCCTCCCGAAGGGTACGCCAGTTACCACTGTCGGCACGCCAGGAGTCCTTCCTGCCAAGAGGTCCCGCCTCCTCAAACCCTGGACGCACTACCTCAGCACGCCTGATTGGCTTCTCAAACTTGGGCCTCTCAGCTCTGACAGAAGGAAAGACGATAAACAACCATCAATATGATCGAATGATAACCATCTGGGGGCGAGGGCAGCATAGTATAGGACAGTGAGCCTACCGGTCATCCCAGCTTTGGCTGCGGAGCATATCTCGGCCACGACCGAAGCCCACCTCTCCATCATCAGGACCTCCAGGAGCTCTTTGGTAGAATGCACCTTCACCTCTTCCTCTCCCTGCCCAAACAAACATAAGAAATTCCTTCAGGGGCCTACTCAGCCGGTTAATACATTTCCATATATATAGTTGCACCATCCTGATCACTCCAGGTGGTGACTAACTGCACCGCTACCTCTGATGCCTCCTCCACGACCCTTGGCCACACCTGCAGGGGCGGCCCCGCCTCCCTTTCCCATCAACCTCAGCACAGCCACACTGTTCACAGACATGGAGAAGTTTCTCTGCAGGACAGAAGGAAGGAAAATGACGTTGACACAGAAAGATATTTTGTCAACATACACTGAAACAGGATCAGCACATCGTGGGTGAAAGTAGCAACTAAGATCTGAGAGTTAATCCTGGCCAAATACTTCTCAGGGATCAGAGCAGCAAACCTCTAACTCAATAACCACTCATATCTCCTGCAGTCTCACCTGCTCCTCCTCAGTTAGAGGCTCCAGTGCCAAAGGCTGCACAGGCTCATCCTGCAGGATAGCAGCAAACTCCTTATCCTGGGTGATATCCTCTGGGGGCTGGGAACACAGTTTGGTTTACTTCAAACTCACTAGTCATAACCGGCCAGACACCTTTAACACAAACAGCTGTATTGGAATCCTCATTAGAGTGAATCACTCATTACATAAGCTTACTTTGTCATCTTTGATATAAAGTGCTAGCATCTCCTCACGACCATAGCGGTAATCGGCCAGCTTGGACTTTGGCAATGCTGGAGAGGGAGGGGGGGACGTCACACTCCGCCCTCTGGATAGTGCACGGAGCCTGGGGAGAAGAAATCACCATCAGCACAATCCATGCATGCATAAATAACACTTCAAATGCAATCATTATTACTGACATAATAGTACTGGGCCATGTGTAAGACTATATCCATCTATTATCTTCACCTCAAGTTTAAGTTGGATATGCATCGCCCATTATCTTCCCCTAGACAACTAAGGGCAACAAGCAGGAGCAGAATAAAAACAGTACACAGTACAACGCCAATGATTATGTTTTAGTACAATTTTGAGATGAATTATTGGCAATGTAGCAAGAATTTATGTTTGCGGGTGCTCTTATTGAATGATTGGAGTAGGGATAAGGACAGGCCCAACTAAGAGTAAACACCTGCTGATTGAGTCATTTTGAAGAACAACTTGCGACATTCCATTATTTTAAGCTAGCTATATACAAGTTGAAGAATCATTAATAAACACAATGTGGTTCTCTTTTCTTTACATTCTAAAACTTAAATGACCAAGGTCATGCACTCACTCTGAAAACAAGCCAATGGGGAAAGAGAAAATGAAGGATAGAATGCAGTGTGCTGAGAATGGGCCAATGAGGAAACAGAATGGGGCACTGAGGGAGGAAGGAGAAAAGTGAAGGACATGGGGAGTAAGTGGGGACCCCTAAAATAGTGAAGATTTTCTTTCATTTACTGACATATAAGATTGTTTAATTTAAAAACAAGAGTTGGTTATGGGCCAGGAATGTAAGCAGGGAGCAAAGAAGAATTAATGAGTTAGAGAAGGAAGAGATGCGTCACCATTCTGGGCCGAAGTTAAGTGTTTCAGCAGTCATACTCCTCTCTTCAACTGGAGCTCAAGGCTTCTGTTGGCACAACAAGGACAACAGTCAAATCATGTCATGGCGCCACATAATCAACCAATCAAATGTCCTCTTTGGGAAGTAATGAATGAAATACTATCTCCTACCACACAGCTCAAACACTTGTACTCAATAACACAAATCCACATATAGAACACAACAATATGCCAGGGAAACGTTACAGAGTGAGTGGAGCTCTAACCTTGTCCAGAGGATTGAACCTGTTCGGTCCAGATACGACGAGGGGGTTAAAGGCTATTTGGTTCTTCTCTGTGCAGTGGTTTAGAGTGGGTGTACTTGGGCCAAACAAATCTGTTACACTGAGCAAATAGCTGCAAGGCTCTGGGAAAGGTGTTAGATGAGGTGACGGAGTGACCAAATGTGACAGCAAGCTCACCGATCAACAAATGAAAACAAAAACAAAATGTTTACAGACAAATAGCACCAGGAAATACAACATGGGAGTTGATCATAATAATTGACCATGAAGCAAAATTGTGAAGAACAGGAGATCACGGGGAGCGATATGTGTATCTTCTTCACATGCATTTATTATTCTCTCCACTTCTGTCTTCTTACTCCTGCTTGAGTATTTCCATCGGATCTATTGTTCCTCCTTGTAAACACCTGGGGAAATGAGACATTCAATTTAGTTTTCACATGCAAATAATATTTACCACACTAAAGTTGTTATAACTGACAAGTGTTTTCACTTTAGTTGTGCATTGACAGTTCGTATGTTTCGCCTATCTAAGCTGAAGGCCAGCTTAATTTCCGAGCTCTGTTCATAGCTCAACTATTCACAGCCGACTATGTAGCAACTAGTTAACTGTGCCAACTGAACAATAACGTTAGCTAGCTAAGTTCGTAACTACGTTACCTAGCTAACTTTGCAATTACATAACACGTCATAGCCAACTGGTTTCGATACAAAACATGTTACAATTAAGTTAAAATAGAAATTAGCAAATTTAAAATGCACTCAATGTAACTGTGGTGTTTTCGATTAACCACAAATGACAAACAATTCGTAGTTAGTATCTGCTGAAGTCAGCTTGGAACATTGAATTAGCTATTTGCACATTCGAACGAATCACTTCAGACAAATACGTGTTCATGAAGAAAAGTTGAGTTTCATTTGAAGTTGCGCAAGAACATTTACCTAATTGAACCAGTTTGCTAAAATGAACTACCGTATTTGCAGCCAGCTAACTAACCTAGATGAACAACGGAGGTAAATAGCTAACGTTAGATGAGTAACCATGAAAAGCAGTGAGCAGCCCTCTACCCGCTCCGACTCGCAACGCGCAGGATACATCTCAACTTTAGGCTGCTGCTTTGGCCTGCACTTCTGCTAGCTAAACGTAGCTAACATGGTTGCACATTGCGCGGATAATGTTACTAGCTTGCTAATTAACAAGCTAGTTAGCTAACCATCTTGACACAATCCATGAGAAATTAGCATTCTATTAATCGTAAGCAGTGCAATTTATTATATTGCAGTATAATGTTTGCCTAAATAATTGTGCCAATTTTTACTTACCCTTTGTTGAAAGCTGGTCGCACTAGCTAGCCAGCTAAGTTGCCAGCTAGCCAGCTACAACTTAGCTAGCTGGTAGCTGCAAATTTTGCGAAATTGGAATGTAGCTAACGTTAGTTAAGTCCTCTTTTTAACAACATATGCGTGTATTTCGCAATGACCTGTATATCTCCAGGTTTCTTCCTTGCAACTATATGTTGAATATTTGCTTGAACCACGTTTAATTATAATTTCAACTGACCAACGTTCGCTGCGAATATGTTCATAACTCGCTTTCTCGTCTTGTTTGTGTTTTAGAAAAATGGCCTCTCTCCTTGCATTATTTGACAGCTGTTTTTTTTTGTTTTTTTACCTCTATCGAGAATTCAGGCGAACTAGTTGTTGGTGCTTTACCGCCACCTCTCTGACTGGAGTGGGACAAACACGCCCCCCCCCCCCCCCCCCCTCCCCCTCCTCACTCTCTCTTTGACACCTTATTATGTTGGGCCTGTATGCATTCCTACACAAAGGCCCTCGCTTCATATTCGTAGCCAAACCCACTGGCTCCAGGTCATCTATAAGTCTTTGCTAGGTAAATTTCAGAGACAAGCAAACTGACAGCTTCCACTGCACCTCTTCTTGAGCACTTTTCTCCGTGGTTTCTTGCGTCCCTGAGCGAGCTCAGCCGCTGTCCTGGGTGCTAGTTGTGGTGATGGTGGAGGCAGAAGTACAGGAGAACTACTCACCTGAGTGTCGTGAGTGCATGTACATGGGCACAACACCACTGGGACTTAAGGATAAATGTCTGAAGAAGATTTGCCAACGCTACAACGGCAAGCCACCCTGTATGATACCCTTGGCCACATTCCCGTCTACTCAGCCTACACCTTTAAGCACTCTAACGGCACCAAAAAGGTTAATGTGCCCTAGATGTATGAGCCACAGGTATTTTTACAGACTCCTGTATCTAACAGGATCTCTGCAACCTTGCCTTGTGGTCGTGCCTACAGATTAATTAATCAGTTTCATTGGCTAAAGTAACAACTCTATGGCCTTTGTGCAAATAGAATGAATAGTGAGAAATATACTGTTGTGTTAAGAATGTGCATCCAAAGAGAGATTCCATGAGGTTCCACTGGCTGTGATTCCTTGAGTACAACTATTCTGCTTTCCTTACTAATCCTCAGCTCTCTATCAGCTCTAAACAGTGTCTGATTTTGGGGAGATGCAGCCCTTTCCTCAAGGCGACCTCCATCGCAGTTTTGAGGATGCTCAGGTGGTGCTGGAAGACTACTCCAACACTGTGAACATTGAGCGTGGCCACCTGAACCCTGACGAGCACCAGTCTGACCCCAACGACAAGGCAGCCACTTAAACCTTGACCAACGTGGTGCCTCAGGTCCGGGAGTTCAACATCGGCCCCTGGAAGACCCACGAGCACACCATCCGCCACCGCCTCAACAACTACTGCCGCCGCACCGCCTTCGTGGTAACTGGTGTCACCACCTCCGGGAACATGATCAGTCGCCACAACATTGACCACGTGACTGTCCCCATCTACTTGTGTTCTACTTGTGTTCGGGCCTACTGCTGCATCGACTACGACCGCAACGCGCCCTTTGAGGAGCGCTCCAACGGACTCAATGAGAAAGAGAAGCCTGAGGTGGTGGAGATGTCTGTTCAGCAGCTGGATAACTTCCTCAAGAGTGTCACCTTTGTTGACAATACCTTTCAGATCTTCTATGATAACTGTGTGCCACCTGATAATGGCCTGCACATGCCTTGACACTATACTTAGAATTATGTGTTGTGTGATTTACTTGACCTGTAATGTAATGTAATGAAAAAGGAGGTAAATCTGATGTTGTCTTTCATAAATACTTGCGGTTCGCTTCCTCCATTTATTTTCTCTCAGAACACGTACAGTATATCATGATCTCTCGCCTCATATATCGAATGTATAGCCTCACTCACTCACTCACTCACTCACTCACTCACTCACTCACTCACTCACACATTCTCCTTTGTCTCTGATACCAGTCTATACCATGGAAGTTCTTGTGTGCGTTATCTGTCTGTGGTTTTGTGCTAACCTACTTTTACCACTGCCTTGCCACTGAAACTCACCTGATGCTGAAGGCCATTTGTTCTCCACAAAGAGAGATTAGAGAGCAGGTTTTACATTTTACAGCATTTTAAGCGTAAGTGGAGAGAGGAAAGACTGAGATGACAAGACAAAAAAGAGGGTTGATGGCAGAATGCTTTGCACAGGAGGGTTCCACACAGCTCACTGTAATTGGTCCTCTCAGTAGATTGTAGTGTTCCATGAGAGTGGTCTTATGATAGGTGACAGCCAATTCAAGTCCTGTCATACTCTGATTAGACAATCCAAGGAATTGAATGAAAGGCAGCATTCAAGAATATGTGAAAATGTGATATACTGCCTAGAACGTGACGTAATCCTATAGTTTATAAAGTACCACAGTATGAGTCATAATACCCATAAAACTTAGCGGTCAAACACAGAAATTATTCCAATAACTTTTACATCATTAATGTTTTCCATATGGGATTTTCGAAACACTTAAAATAAGGGTGTGTTTCGTGTCGGTTTACCCTGGTGTGACATTTTGATAACAGTGTATATCCCTCTCGCACAAGATGATTTTTATCGATATATTTGTGTATATTTATCCCCCCAAATAGAAATGCTAATTAGCTGTTAATCTGGCTATCACACAGAATGACAAATGCTGTGATGATCTGGACTGCCGAATCCAGGCAAAGGTAATAATCTCTGGATTAACTAGCTAACTTCAGTAATGAATAATTGTCTAAATTTGTTTAAATTGATCATTTTGTATTTGTATTTGTATTTATTATGGATCCCCATTAGCCATACTCTAAATACTCTTCCTGGGGTCCGGTAAAATTAAGGCATTTATACCATTTTTAAAGCATTACAATACATTCATAACATATTTCACAACACACTAAATGTGAACTGTCTTCGGCAAGTTTGACATTTACACAATACCTGTTAGCATAGGTGTCAGCTAGAGATGACGTGCAGGAGTTTGCAGGGATTTGTAGTCCTGCATGATGTCTACTTTGATGCTAACTATAATTTTAGAATTTGAGAGCAAATAGAGCTGAATATCTTGATAAAAGATATCTTTGTCCGAGAGAGATTTACATGGTTAACAAAATGTCACACCAGGGAAAGTCAACATGAAACACAGGCCTTGATTGAAGTGGTTCTAAAATCCCCTATGGGAACAATTTTACGGGAAAAAAACGATTGGAACTATTTCAGCGTTTGACCGCTAGGTTTTATGTGTATTATGACATGTCCACCAGTGGCGGTCGGTGCTGTTTAAGATTTTATTTCATGAGGATGGCCTTATTTTTATTACAGCATATTGGATGACTGTAATTCATACTCGATTCACCCAGTTCAATGTCACATCGATAGGTTTAGGCTATTACATGATACTCAAATTTTCCCTATAGCCATCATTAGGTTGCTACAACCTAGCCTGTGAATGAAAGTTTACAATGTAGGTGCACAGGTCGAGAGAAATTTGAGTAATCAAGGTGAAATTTGAGTAATCAAAGTAATCAAGGTGACAGACAGTGAGCGTCACATTCAATACCACCTTTCACACTCTTGCCTGCATCTAGCTAATCTAGGTTTTAATCATTAGTTTAATAGTTGCAAACGAGGGTTTCTGTATATACATATTCAGACATGTTTATCCCCGTTTTGTTCCGTTTGCTTCCGTTTAGAACGTTTCTCAACAGAATCGGCGGAATAATACACCCCTGATCCCATGCAAACACAGTTCACTTTCATAGTAGCCACATACAAACAGCATGATCACTTTGATTGTTGTAGCTATATTTCCTTCTCGCATCTACACACTCTCCTCCTCTCAACTTTTCCCTTCGGTTGTGGACTTCAGTACATAACATATCAGCTGTCTGTGACCAGTTGAAAAAACCTTTCCAAGTGAAACCTTCATATCATATCTGCTAACTGCTACACACAGCCTATATAAATATAGCTAGCTCTCTCTCTCTTGCTTCTCCTTCATTTTTGAAGAAATTAATTTGTTCAAAACTGTTCAATTATTCTCTTTCTCTCTCTTTGAGTCAAATACTCACCACATTTTATGCACTGCAGTGTTAACTATCTGTAGCTTATGCTTTAATTACTAGATTCATACTCTGATCATTTGATTGGGTGCACAACATGTCAGTTCAGGCTGCAAGAGCTCTGATAGGTTCGAGGATGTCCTCCCGAAGTTGTCATAATACGGTGTAAGTCTATGGAAGCGGTGACAACCATGAGCCTCCTATCTTTTGCTTTGAAGTTCGATGTACCCAGAGGAGGATGGAAACTAGCTGTCCTCTGGCTACACCATGGTGCTACCCTACAGAGTGCTGTTGAGACTACTGTAGACCTTCATTGCAAAACAATGTGTTTCAATAAACTATTTGGTGGCGTGAATATATTGAGTATAGTTTTAACTTTTTGAATGTTTCACTATTGTTATGACATTCACTGAGGATGATCCTCCCCTTCTTTTTCTGAGGAGCCTCCACTGGTGTCCACTGTGGGGCTCTATAGCCTCCCCAGTGAGTGTACTACCTCCTCTGCTAAGACAACACTGAGCTCACTAAGCTGGGACTGAACAGGCTGCCACCAGGTGCTGAGGGTAGGCAACAACACATCTGCCACGCTGACCCTCAAAATGGGGGGCCCAAAATAGTCCCCTCGTGTACTCCCTGTTCACTCACAACTGCGTGGCCGCTCACAACTCCAATACCATCCATTAAGTTTGCAGTCGACACGACGGTGGTGGACCTGTTTACTGACGACGATGAGACAGCCTATAGGGAGGAGGTCAGTAACCTTTTGCTTTAACTCTTTTGACTCATCAAATAACCTATATGTACACATCTACCTCAATTACCTCATATCCCTGCACATATACTCGGTACTGGTACCCCGTGTACATAGCCAGGTTATCATTACTCATTGTATATTTATTTTTCTTTCTCTCTGCATTGTTGGGAAGGGCCCGTAAGTAAGCGTTTCACTGTTAGTCTACACCTGTTGTTTATGAAGCATGTGACAAATACAATTTTATTTGATTTGATTTAACAAGCTCTTTATGGCCTTTATGCTTGGTCAAGTCTTGCTGAGGCTGTTCCTCTTAAAGTTCCCCCTAAATTGCTAGATTGATGGTAGCAGTGGGGATAGTCACTCAGGCTGACATATTACTGTGTCCTTGTCTGCGTTGGGCTTTGTGCGTGGGTTGCTTCTCTGCTAGAGGTTAAAGTGACCTGGCCTCCTTGTATGTTAGGGTACTACTGCTATATTCTATTATTCCTTCACCACGTATGTTCTTATATTTTCAGCTGTAAAAGTTACAGTAAATTCACATAAGGCTTTGCTGATTGGACAATATGGAACAGACCAACGCCTATTCTTGTTATTCACTCACAACACAAATTGGTTGGATAGCAGATCCCTCTGTCACATTATTTTACTCACTTTGCATATCTGGTCTGTGGTGTTTAAATTCTAACTCTACACCTTGTCTTTCACTTCACTCTCCTGCAGTTGTTCTGGAAAGAGCCATGCAATTCTCTCCGGGCTGTTTGGTGTTGGTGTTCTCCCTTTTCCATAGTGCACCTAGAGCTCCGGCCACTGTGGTTGAGGACTTCAACCATGTAGAACGATGCAAGGATTCCTTATACATGGGAACCCCACCACGGGGAATCATTGATGCCAAACTGAAGAAGATCTGTCAGCGCTATGCAGACAAGCCACGCTTCGTGACCCTGTACGACCCTCAGAAACGAATCCCTGTCTACTCAGCCTACTCCTTCAAGAAGACAGAGGGAGACCGGCGCGTGGACTACCCCTGGATGTATGAGCCACAGGTCAGTCAAATGCATTTTTGCTGTTGTTGTGAGTCTACTCCTTAAATGTTATGTTATATGTGTTTTCTATCTGAAAATGATGGTAATGTTAAGTCCCTATTTTGCAGTGACAGGAGTTGAAATGTTATAGCTGTTAACTGATTTATCATATCCCTTCATTGAACAGTGTATAGCTTCTTTCCCTTTGTTACTATGTAGTCTACAATCGTGTGGTTTATATGCTAATCCTTCTCCCCTCTCTCTCCAGCTGGCAGAGGTTGATGGAAATGGAAACATGCTACCCTTCCCTACCGGCTACCTGCACATGAAGTTTGAGGACAGCCAAGCAGTGCTGGATGACTACTCTGACGTAGTACTGTATGAACGTGGCCACCTGAACCCAGACCAGCACCAGTCTGACCCTCATGACCGAGCCTCCACTTACACCCTGACCAACGTGGTGCCAGAGATCAGAGAGTTCAACATTGGGCCATGGCGTGAGCACGAGGAGCGTATCCGTGTCCGCCTCAACAACTACTGCCGTGGCACCGCCTTCATTGTCACAGGGGTGACCACTACAGGTCACATGATTCGCCGGAACAACCAGGACCGCGTGGCCATCCCTGAGGACGTGTGGACTGCCTACTGCTGCACTGACTACGACCGCAACGCCCCCCACGATGTCCGCATTCGCTTCCCCTCCCAGGCTGCCCTGGCCAAGAACGCCAAGGAGGGCAACACGGTCCACGAGATAACTGTTCAGGACTTGGAGAACTTCCTGAAGACCCGGATGGACGTGGACCAGAACCTGCAGCTCTTCTATGACAACTGCATCTCCCCCTCTCCCCTCCCTCTGTACCTCCACCACACCATCTAAACGCTCCCCAGCAGCTACCATACCCACCTACTCTGTGTGCTCTGTGTATCTCAAATGTGTATGCTCAGTGCGCTAGTAGTTTTTATAATGATTAAATATGATGTACACTGGCAGTTTGTTAAAAGTTTTGTACTTGTAACAGAACATTCATAGCATTTGGTCATGCTTTGGATATGCTTTTATTATCTAAGATCTGCTTTGCAAATGACTTCTGTTGTAGTGTAGGCTAATTGTCCTTCCAAATTAATTATGTTGTAGCGTAGGCTAATTGTCCTTCCAAATTAATTATGTTGTAGCGTAGGCTAATTGTCCTTCCAAATTAATTATGTTGTAGCGTAGGCTAATTGTCCTTCCAAATTAATTATGTTGTAGCGTAGGCTAATTGTCCTTCCAAATTAATTATGTTGTAGCGTAGGCTAATTGTCCTTCCAAATTAATTATGTTGTAGCGTAGGCTAATTGTCCTTCCAAATTAATTATGTTGTAGCGTAGGCTAATTGTCCTTCCAAATTAATTATGTTGTAGCGTAGGCTAATTGTCCTTCCAAATTAATTATGTTGTAGCGTAGGCTAATTGTCCTTCCAAATTAATTATGTTGTAGCGTAGGCTAATTGTCCTTCCAAATGACTTCTGTTGTAGTGTAGGCTAATTGTCCTTCCAAATGACTTCTGTTGTAGTGTAGGCTAATTGTCCTTCCAAATTAATTATGTTGTAGCGTAGGCTAATTGTCCTTCCAAATTAATTATGTTGTAGCGTAGGCTAATTGTCCTTCCAAATTAATTATGTTGTAGCGTAGGCTAATTGTCCTTCCAAATTAATTATGTTGTAGCGTAGGCTAATTGTCCTTCCAAATTAATTATGTTGTAGCGTAGGCTAATTGTCCTTCCAAATGAATTTTGTTGTAGTGTAGGGTAACTGTCCTTCCAAATGACTTCTGTTGTAGTGTAGGGTAATTGTCGCTCTATTTTCTGTATTTCTAGCACTCTTTTTAACTGCAATTGGCTTTGCGCTATCTGTCCCCTTATAAAACAGCTCAGTGGCATTCAAATACAATGGTGTAGTGTGTCAACCATTCATGGAAAGGTGTTATCTGCTCATAGTTGGAAAGTGGTTGTAAAATGGACTATACCATCAAAGGCTGTAAAGAGTGTATCTTCTTTGAATAAAACAAATGAGTTCTCTGACTTCCAGGTGTCATGTTTCACTGTTTCAACCAGTCACAATTATGTCTTCGGGTCACAATTTGGGTCACAATGATGAAAAACATTGAACACATCTTTTCATACATGTTTTGGGTTTATGGTCCCCATTCTCCAATCATAGTAGCTTTAATGATGGTTATTACTGTGTTATTATGTATAACCTGATCAGGTTAGTGATAGTTAGCATTAGAGTACAGGAACATTATGCATCAGGTCACATGTTTTCCCTTTACTCTATGAGCTAATCCAAAACCACTGTTTCCAAAGAGAAGGTCCTGCACACTTTTAGGACAGTTTTTTTTCCTTACCATGTGACATGGCTCTAATTTATGCCTCATAATGAATTTACCTCTCAGATTATTCTGATTGACACGTTAAAAATCGTCCTCCAAAATGTGCCCATAGCTCAGACAGCCCAACCATCCGCTCAGAACATGTTGAGCTGTGTGGTCATTAAACTAAGTGTTTGTGCGCATGGGTGAATTTGAATGAATGGTGTCTGAGCGGATGCAGTATAGCCATTTTTACATGAACTTTCTCGTAAACTATAGCCGCTCACATCTTCTATTACTTTTATTACTTGTTCTTTTTTACTTTACTTGACTTTTATTGTTATTGATTAATGTACTGCATTGTTGAGGGAGCTAGCACATAATAATTTCAATGCACCTTTTATACCTGCTGTAAACTGTGTATTTGACTAATACAATTTGATTTAATTTGATGATGAAAAAGGCCTCTCCTTATTAGGCGCCTACAGTTCTCAGTGCTTTTGAGCATGTGACTCGTATAAGTTTCCCCACTGGATGTGGGAATGGTTAGAACTGGGAGCATCAGGCTTACAGGTGTGTCCGGCCAATCCTATAACATTGCTTTGCATGGGAAAGAGCCATTAATAAGTTTAGTGAAAGTAACGCTAACACTGACAGACTGCTAAATGCTGATGAGACTGACAGACTACAGAATCAGTAACAGAGGAGTGTGAAGGTATCAGAGCAGTATTAAATACAGGGATATTTCTTTAGAGCATGAGGTCTACTTGGCAGCAGTCTTGGTATGCTGTTCTGAGTATGTTCCTGTGGGTGCCCTGGGCCTGGTGTGGTGTGGTGGAGGACTTTGACCATGTGGAGCACTGTAAGGACTATATTTACATGGGCATACCACCACGGGGCTACCTGGCGGGCAGCAACCTGAAGAAGATCTGCCAGATCCTGGAGGACAACCCCCGATTCGTCACCCTCTATGACCCCCGCAGACACATGCCCCTCTACTCTGCATACACCTTCAAACGGTCTGACGGGGAGAAGAGCATGGACCAGCCCTGGATGTACGAACCACAGGTGAGTTGAGGTCTGAGGACAGAGGGAAGGTAAGGGAAGTTAATCATTGTAACAACTGTGTTTTTTTCCCAGTGTGAAGATTCCCATGTCTGTAACTACAATTTCCGTCTCATATGAAGGAGACTATTATGGTACCTTAGATATGGACTTGAACGATATTCAAAAACTAAAGCTCACTGTCTTGATCAGAGAATGAGTGAGCCTTTGTTTTTCGCACACACCCTCTATCTTCCTTTAGTAATAGCATGAATTACCGCAATAAATATAGAGCTCTTTAATTTCACCTAATCACAAAAGTAGGTTATAATTGAAAGATAATCTCTCTCTCTCTTTCTAGCTGGCCTCCAGTAAATCCAGCAGTAATATGGAGGTCTACCCACAGTCGGCTCAGATGCACATGCGTCTCATGGACAGTCAGGCGGTGCTGGAGGACTTTACAGACGTGCCCCAGTATGTGCGTGGCCAACTGAACCCAGACCAGCACCAGTTGGAGCCCCTCGACAAGGCAGCCACCTACACCCTGTCCAACGTGGTGCCTCAGATCAGAGAGTTCAACACTGGCCCCTGGGCCCAGCATGAGGACCGTATCAGACGACGCCTCAACAACTACTGCCACGGCAATGCCTATGTCATCACGGGAGTTACCGCGGCCGGGAACATGATTCGGCGAGACAACCAGGACCGTGTGGGCATCCCAGAGTACATGTGGACGGCCTACTGCTGTCCAGACTACGACCACAATGCCCCCTACCTAGAGCGCTACCACTTTCCTGTGTTTGGGGCCTATGGTCTGAATAATAGGGTCAACAATGCTGTGGTGGAGGTGCCTATCAAGACCCTAGAGACGTTTCTGAAGGGACGGTTGGACGTGGACAAGAACTACCAGATCTTCTACAATGACTGTGTGCCTGATGACATGTAGCCATACTAGAAAACTTTTTGTCTACAGCTGTAATGGGGACGGACATAAAAGCAAGGTTTTAGTATTGTGGGATCAAATGGTACATGGTGTGGATGTATTTATTCATACGTACACTAGAGGGAGCTTCTGTCAAACTTCTACGTTTACATTGTAGTTACTGGCCCAATGCTCATAACCACTAGGCTACCTGCCATCCACTACTTCTGTGGGGTTTTTTTTGTTTGGGGGGGGGGGGGGGTAAAAAAACTTGACCTGTATTTTGTCTACTTTGAAGCAACATTTTACTGTCAATAAATGCAGGTAGACTGACACAACTATGTAACTTCATTCACTTTAGGACCCGAACTAAGAATGTAGGTCAGTGGCCAGGAAGGGGTTTTAAATGCATCCCATTGGCAGCATTGACCGGACAAAAGGATTTTAGATGCTTCTCATTTTTTTAGTTGCTAAGTGGTTCGTAATTGGTTCCTCTGTCCTTATTGGCACATGCAATCTTTTTGCGTCTAGAAAAATCCCTAAAGCTATATGAATAGGTCTGTATTTTTTACAACTGCAGGTCACCCCCAAACATTAAATGGACATATGCTACACCTATAGACAATTTTCACTCCTAGATTAGGGGAGTGTGGTATATTGAGCTTTTTTTTTTACATTCAGCATCACTACATCAAGGGAAATATAGTATTATTTCTAACAAATATATCTGCATATATTTCAGGATGGGTATCCCTGGAAATAATCAGAATTCATGTAAACATAACAGTTTTGAAAACATACCATGCCCCCAAAAAGCATAGGGACAGGGTAAATTTGGGGTAAGTTGGTGATGGTGTCCTGGGACAGTGGGCAATGGTAGGTCAAAGTTTAATTCATGGAATGGGGGTGTGATATATTGTATATCTTAAATGTATGCGTCACACCCTGGCAGGGAGAGGCTGTGACTAAAATGGCTCAATTATCAGACTACGCCAGTTTCTGTTTAATACAGGGAACACTTCAACCAGTGAAATGCTGTGTTCAAAACAACTGAGAACTCGTTACTTGTAACTGGGAAATCTTTCCGACTTCAGTGCGTTCAAGACAACTGGGAACTCGAAGAAGAAAAAAAACAAGCTCCGACTGGGAAAATGTGTTTTTAACGGACATCCAACTCAAAATTCCAAGTCGGGAACTCGGGCCTCTTTCTAGAGCTCTGACTTTCCGACCTGAAGATCACTGACATCCTGATTTTTTCAGGGTTCCCAGTTCTCTTGAAAGCACCATAAAACACACAGGTTTGGGATGACAGGCCACCTTTTGGATTGGATCATGAGCAATACAATGATCCAGGCAAAACTATATCAACAATACCATTTTATTACAAAGATCTTTCAGTCACAACATTCCAAACCAACTCGCCATATTCTGTTTCAACTTTGCCCTGATGATGATGCACACCCCTCTTGGAGCAAGAACTACAAAATAAAAAATGACAGCCGACAACCCTGAACGCAGGGCAAACTATTTTTAGGATGGATGCCACTACGTGCTAGCTCCAACCAGAGCTCTGTAGTGCAGAACTTTGTAGTTTGGACGACAACTTGTATCTTGCACTCCAGCGTCACGGACGTACTTGACGCAAACACAGGTGCACCAAAGGTTAAAAAGGAGGCAGAGGGCGTGAACTACAATGAAAGAGAGAGTAGTTTAGGGATCCTCCAATCACAGGAGGATCATACAAAAAATGTATTATATTAAGCGCCACAAATCTCAGCAATCAGCAATTATTAAGGTCAGTCATTGGTGAAAGCAAACATAGATCTGTGAAAATTCAGTTAAATAGGAAAGCTAAAGTCCACCCTATGTCACATGCCTACATTCAGATATAGATATCTCTGTTCAATATCACTTACCCTTTCAAAGGTAAAAGGTATCAAAGGTAAAAGTACAAATTATTTCAAATTCCTTACATTAAGCAAACCAAGATGGCACAATGTTCCAATTTTTTTTGTTGCCTTGGGCACACTCCAACATTTAGACATCATTTCAAATTAAGCATTTGTGTTTAGTGAGTCCACCAGATCAGAGGCAGTGGGGATGATCAGGGATGTTCTCTTGTTAAGAGTGTGAATTGGACCTTTTTCCTGACCTAAATGTAACTAGTACTTTGGGTGTCAGGGAAAATGTATGGAGGAAAAAGTATAAAAGTAAAAAGTTGTAAAAAATATATATCGTAAAGTAAAAGTACACATTCCTCACAAAAATACATATGTACTTTACACCATTGATGGTGTCCTAGAAACAAGGTGTGGCCCAACTAACCCTTTGGCTCAATTTACCTGTATATTTATAGACTCTATAGGCCTATCTGTGATAAATTATTTTCCACACAAATAAAACAATAGAGAAAATATATTTATGCACAATAATCAATTAGGCATTTGAATCAATGTTCATTCAAAGCATATGGCAACCATTGCAAAGTAAAATATGGCATTTCCTCATTCTTAAATCAGTTACGAAAGACTAGAAACGATCACAAAAACGTTTATGACGTCATCAGATGGGCGAATCACTGTGGGAATCCGGATGGGTTACTGGGTACATCAATGCCATCCATTCTCCTCATTTAGAACAGACCGCTGAAGAATGACAGCTTGTACTTGTATGTTCAGAATACAGTGTGATAAGATAAATCAACAAGTACATGGCAGCTTGCCAAAACACGACACGGTTAACCTAGAATGAAAATAGCCGCGCCCGGAAAGACCATCGAGCTTTCATCTCTGGTGCGCACGAGGCATTCCATTGCGCTCTGAACAAGGGGCAAGGACACAAGTGGAGAAAGCCTATTTCAAGCTAATTTCATATTGTGTATGCCTAAATACTAGACAATTCGGCGTAGAAAGTGATTTTTTACGGAGTATATTGCACATGTACTTTGTTTAGCAGCGCCTTCTAAACATGTTGCACCATTTTGCGAATGACTTCCATTTCAGGTAAATTATATATTGCACACCATTATTTGATAACAATACTGTTTTTGTAATATACGGTAATACTGAAGCAAACATGTTAAGGAGATTAGGTCTATCCATTAACTTTTGTGCGCAAAGTTCCAAACGCATGTTTGAAAGTTTCCAGATGATATTTTCAGATGGACGTGCCTACGGTGCCTTCAATGGTATCGTTATGGCATGATTATTGGCATCCACCACCAGGTTTTCAGAATTTAAACGTCAAGGAGTTGCTGTATCTAGTCAATGGGTGAGGAATAGAACTATGCCCGCAACGATCTCTCTGGTGCGTAAAGTAAGCAGTTTATTGGGTGTTTACACAGATTTGCAGACGTTATTGCAGGTGTAAAGAAATGCTTGTGTTTTCTAGCTCCAACAGTGCAGTAATATCTAGAATTACATAATAATGCACACACACATACATACATACACACATATATATATATATATATATATATATATATATATATATATATATATATATATATATATATACATACACACATATATATATATATATATATATATATATATATATATATATATATATATATACATACATACATATACATACATACATACATACATACATACATACATATATATATATATATATATATATATATATATATATATATATATATATATATATATATATATATATATATATATATATATATATATAACAGAAAGAGCAAGATCAGAACGAACAATGTCAGAGTCCTGAATACAATTATATATAATGGTGTGTATATGGTGTGTATAGACAGTATATGAATAGAAAAGGTGTGTACAGCAGTCACTCCAATATTTGCAGGACAATGAGGACAATCTACCTTTCCAATTAAACTTTGCATAAGAAAGCAAAAAAGAAACCACTTGGCCTCAATTTCTTCACTAGATTTCCCAACAAGGGTTCAAGGCATACATTTACATATACTAGGCCTATATACAGTTGAAGTCGGAGGTTTACATACACCCTAACCAAATACATTTAAACTCAGTTTTTCACAATTCCTGACATTTAATCCTAGTAAAAATTCCCTGTGTTCAGTCCATTAGGATCACCACTTTATTTTAAGAATGTGAAATGTCAGGTATAATAGTAGAGAGAATTATTTATTTCAGCTTTTATTTCTTTCATCATATTCCCAGTGGGTCAGAAGTTTACATACACTCAATTAGTATTTGGTAGCATTGCCTTTAAATTGTTTAACTTGGGTCAAACATTTCGAGTAGCCTTCCACAAGCATCCCAAAATAAATTGGGTGAATTTTGGCCCATTCCTCCTGACAGAGCTGGTGTAACTGAGTCAGGTTTGTTGACCTCCTTGCTCACACATGCTTTTTCAGTTCTGCCCACAAATTTTCTGTAGGATTGAGTTCAGGCTTTGTGATGGCCACTCCAATACCTTGACTTTGTTGTCCTTAAGCCATTTTTAACTTCCTGACTGATGTCTTAAGATGTTGCTTCAATATATCCACATAATTTTCCATCCTCATGATGCCATTTATTTTGTGAAGTGCACCAGTCCCTCCTGCAGCAAAGCACCCCCACAACATGAAGCTTCCACCCCCGTGCTTCACAGTTGGGATAGTGTTCTTCGGCTTGCAAGCCTCCTCCTTTTTCCTCCAAACATAATGATAGTCATTATAGCCAAACAGTTCTATTTTTGTTTCATCAGACCAGAGGACATTTCTCCAAAAAGTACGATCTTTGTTCCCATGTGCAGTTGGAAACCATAGTCTGGATTTTTTATGAGTCTTCCTTGCTGAGCGGCCTTTCAGGTTATGTTGATATAGGACTCATTTTCTGTGGATATAGATACTTTTTACCTGTTTCCTCTAGCATCTTCATAAGGTCCTTTGCTGTTGTTCTGGGATTGATTTGCACTTTTCGCACCAAAGTATGTTCATCTCTAGGAGACAGAACGTATCTCCTTCCTGAGCGGTATGACGGCTGCATAGTCCCATGGTGTTCATACTTGCATTAGTGATAGTTAGCATTAGAGTACAGGAACATTATGCATCAGGTCGCATGTTTTCCTTTTACTCTATGAACTAATCCAAAACCACTGTTTCCAAAGAGAAGGTCCTGCACACTTTTAGGACAGTTTTTTTTCCTTACCATGTGACATGGCTCTAATTTATGCCTCATAATGAATTTACCTCTCAGATTATTCTGATTGACACGTTAAAAATCGTCCTCCAAAATGTGCCCATAGCTCAGACAGCCCAACCATCCGCTCAGAACATGTTGAGCTGTGTGGTCATTAAACTAAGTGTTTGTGCGCATGGGTGAATTTGAATGAATGGTGTCTGAGCGGATGCAGTATAGCCATTTTTACATGAACTTTCTCGTAAACTATAGCCGCTCACATCTTCTATTACTTTTATTACTTGTTCTTTTTTACTTTACTTGACTTTTATTGTTATTGATTAATGTACTGCATTGTTGAGGGAGCTAGCACATAATAATTTCAATGCACCTTTTATACCTGCTGTAAACTGTGTATTTGACTAATACAATTTGATTTAATTTGATGATGAAAAAGGCCTCTCCTTATTAGGCGCCTACAGTTCTCAGTGCTTTTGAGCATGTGACTCGTATAAGTTTCCCCACTGGATGTGGGAATGGTTAGAACTGGGAGCATCAGGCTTACAGGTGTGTCCGGCCAATCCTATAACATTGCTTTGCATGGGAAAGAGCCATTAATAAGTTTAGTGAAAGTAACGCTAACACTGACAGACTTCTAAATGCTGATGAGACTGACAGACTACAGAATCAGTAACAGAGGAGTGTGAAGGTATCAGAGCAGTATTAAATACAGGGATATTTCTTTAGAGCATGAGGTCTACTTGGCAGCAGTCTTGGTATGCTGTTCTGAGTATGTTCCTGTGGGTGCCCTGGGCCTGGTGTGGTGTGGTGGAGGACTTTGACCATGTGGAGCACTGTAAGGACTATATTTACATGGGCATACCACCACGGGGCTACCTGGCGGGCAGCAACCTGAAGAAGATCTGCCAGATCCTGGAGGACAACCCCCGATTCGTCACCCTCTATGACCCCCGCAGACACATGCCCCTCTACTCTGCATACACCTTCAAACGGTCTGACGGGGAGAAGAGCATGGACCAGCCCTGGATGTACGAACCACAGGTGAGTTGAGGTCTGAGGACAGAGGGAAGGTAAGGGAAGTTAATCATTGTAACAACTGTGTTTTTTTCCCAGTGTGAAGATTCCCATGTCTGTAACTACAATTTCCGTCTCATATGAAGGAGACTATTATGGTACCTTAGATATGGACTTGAACGATATTCAAAAACTAAAGCTCACTGTCTTGATCAGAGAATGAGTGAGCCTTTGTTTTTCGCACACACCCTCTATCTTCCTTTAGTAATAGCATGAATTACCGCAATAAATATAGAGCTCTTTAATTTCACCTAATCACAAAAGTAGGTTATAATTGAAAGATAATCTCTCTCTCTCTTTCTAGCTGGCCTCCAGTAAATCCAGCAGTAATATGGAGGTCTACCCACAGTCGGCTCAGATGCACATGCGTCTCATGGACAGTCAGGCGGTGCTGGAGGACTTTACAGACGTGCCCCAGTATGTGCGTGGCCAACTGAACCCAGACCAGCACCAGTTGGAGCCCCTCGACAAGGCAGCCACCTACACCCTGTCCAACGTGGTGCCTCAGATCAGAGAGTTCAACACTGGCCCCTGGGCCCAGCATGAGGACCGTATCAGACGACGCCTCAACAACTACTGCCACGGCAATGCCTATGTCATCACGGGAGTTACCGCGGCCGGGAACATGATTCGGCGAGACAACCAGGACCGTGTGGGCATCCCAGAGTACATGTGGACGGCCTACTGCTGTCCAGACTACGACCACAATGCCCCCTACCTAGAGCGCTACCACTTTCCTGTGTTTGGGGCCTATGGTCTGAATAATAGGGTCAACAATGCTGTGGTGGAGGTGCCTATCAAGACCCTAGAGACGTTTCTGAAGGGACGGTTGGACGTGGACAAGAACTACCAGATCTTCTACAATGACTGTGTGCCTGATGACATGTAGCCATACTAGAAAACTTTTTGTCTACAGCTGTAATGGGGACGGACATAAAAGCAAGGTTTTAGTATTGTGGGATCAAATGGTACATGGTGTGGATGTATTTATTCATACGTACACTAGAGGGAGCTTCTGTCAAACTTCTACGTTTACATTGTAGTTACTGGCCCAATGCTCATAACCACTAGGCTACCTGCCATCCACTACTTCTGTGGGGTTTTTTTTGTTTGGGGGGGGGGGGGGGGGGTAAAAAAACTTGACCTGTATTTTGTCTACTTTGAAGCAACATTTTACTGTCAATAAATGCAGGTAGACTGACACAACTATGTAACTTCATTCACTTTAGGACCCGAACTAAGAATGTAGGTCAGTGGCCAGGAAGGGGTTTTAAATGCATCCCATTGGCAGCATTGACCGGACAAAAGGATTTTAGATGCTTCTCATTTTTTTAGTTGCTAAGTGGTTCGTAATTGGTTCCTCTGTCCTTATTGGCACATGCAATCTTTTTGCGTCTAGAAAAATCCCTAAAGCTATATGAATAGGTCTGTATTTTTTACAACTGCAGGTCACCCCCAAACATTAAATGGACATATGCTACACCTATAGACAATTTTCACTCCTAGATTAGGGGAGTGTGGTATATTGAGCTTTTTTTTTTTACATTCAGCATCACTACATCAAGGGAAATATAGTATTATTTCTAACAAATATATCTGCATATATTTCAGGATGGGTATCCCTGGAAATAATCAGAATTCATGTAAACATAACAGTTTTGAAAACATACCATGCCCCCAAAAAGCATAGGGACAGGGTAAATTGAGCCACCTTGGGGTAAGTTGGTGATGGTGTCCTGGGACAGTGGGCAATGGTAGGTCAAAGTTTAATTCATGGAATGGGGGTATGATATATTGTATATCTTAAATGTATGCGTCACACCCTGGCAGGGAGAGGCTGTGACTAAAATGGCTCAATTATCAGACTACGCCAGTTTCTGTTTAATACAGGGAACACTTCAACCAGTGAAATGCTGTGTTCAAAACAACTGAGAACTCGTTACTTGTAACTGGGAAATCTTTCCGACTTCAGTGCGTTCAAGACAACTGGGAACTCGAAGAAGAAAAAAAACAAGCTCCGACTGGGAAAATGTGTTTTTAACGGACATCCAACTCAAAATTCCAAGTCGGGAACTCGGGCCTCTTTCTAGAGCTCTGACTTTCCGACCTGAAGATCACTGACATCCTGATTTTTTCAGGGTTCCCAGTTCTCTTGAAAGCACCATAAAACACACAGGTTTGGGATGACAGGCCACCTTTTGGATTGGATCATGAGCAATACAATGATCCAGGCAAAACTATATCAACAATACCATTTTATTACAAAGATCTTTCAGTCACAACATTCCAAACCAACTCGCCATATTCTGTTTCAACTTTGCCCTGATGATGATGCACACCCCTCTTGGAGCAAGAACTACAAAATAAAAAATGACAGCCGACAACCCTGAACGCAGGGCAAACTATTTTTAGGATGGATGCCACTACGTGCTAGCTCCAACCAGAGCTCTGTAGTGCAGAACTTTGTAGTTTGGACGACAACTTGTATCTTGCACTCCAGCGTCACGGACGTACTTGACGCAAACACAGGTGCACCAAAGGTTAAAAAGGAGGCAGAGGGCGTGAACTACAATGAAAGAGAGAGTAGTTTAGGGATCCTCCAATCACAGGAGGATCATACAAAAAATGTATTATATTAAGCGCCACAAATCTCAGCAATCAGCAATTATTAAGGTCAGTCATTGGTGAAAGCAAACATAGATCTGTGAAAATTCAGTTAAATAGGAAAGCTAAAGTCCACCCTATGTCACATGCCTACATTCAGATATAGATATCTCTGTTCAATATCACTTACCCTTTCAAAGGTAAAAGGTATCAAAGGTAAAAGTACAAATTATTTCAAATTCCTTACATTAAGCAAACCAAGATGGCACAATGTTCCAATTTTTTTTGTTGCCTTGGGCACACTCCAACATTTAGACATCATTTCAAATTAAGCATTTGTGTTTAGTGAGTCCACCAGATCAGAGGCAGTGGGGATGATCAGGGATGTTCTCTTGTTAAGAGTGTGAATTGGACCTTTTTCCTGACCTAAATGTAACTAGTACTTTGGGTGTCAGGGAAAATGTATGGAGGAAAAAGTATAAAAGTAAAAAGTTGTAAAAAATATATATCGTAAAGTAAAAGTACACATTCCTCACAAAAATACATATGTACTTTACACCATTGATGGTGTCCTAGAAACAAGGTGTGGCCCAACTAACCCTTTGGCTCAATTTACCTGTATATTTATAGACTCTATAGGCCTATCTGTGATAAATTATTTTCCACACAAATAAAACAATAGAGAAAATATATTTATGCACAATAATCAATTAGGCATTTGAATCAATGTTCATTCAAAGCATATGGCAACCATTGCAAAGTAAAATATGGCATTTCCTCATTCTTAAATCAGTTACGAAAGACTAGAAACGATCACAAAAACGTTTATGACGTCATCAGATGGGCGAATCACTGTGGGAATCCAGATGGGTTACTGGGTACATCAATGCCATCCATTCTCCTCATTTAGAACAGACCGCTGAAGAATGACAGCTTGTACTTGTATGTTCAGAATACAGTGTGATAAGATAAATCAACAAGTACATGGCAGCTTGCCAAAACACGACACGGTTAACCTAGAATGAAAATAGCCGCGCCCGGAAAGACCATCGAGCTTTCATCTCTGGTGCGCACGAGGCATTCCATTGCGCTCTGAACAAGGGGCAAGGACACAAGTGGAGAAAGCCTATTTCAAGCTAATTTCATATTGTGTATGCCTAAATACTAGACAATTCGGCGTAGAAAGTGATTTTTTACGGAGTATATTGCACATGTACTTTGTTTAGCAGCGCCTTCTAAACATGTTGCACCATTTTGCGAATGACTTCCATTTCAGGTAAATTATATATTGCACACCATTATTTGATAACAATACTGTTTTTGTAATATACGGTAATACTGAAGCAAACATGTTAAGGAGATTAGGTCTATCCATGAACTTTTGTGCGCAAAGTTCCAAACGCATGTTTGAAAGTTTCCAGATGATATTTTCAGATGGACGTGCCTACGGTGCCTTCAATGGTATCGTTATGGCATGATTATTGGCATCCACCACCAGGTTTTCAGAATTTAAACGTCAAGGAGTTGCTGTATCTAGTCAATGGGTGAGGAATAGAACTATGCCCGCAACGATCTCTCTGGTGCGTAAAGTAAGCAGTTTATTGGGTGTTTACACAGATTTGCAGACGTTATTGCAGGTGTAAAGAAATGCTTGTGTTTTCTAGCTCCAACAGTGCAGTAATATCTAGAATTACATAATAATGCACACACACATACATACATACACACATATATATATATATATATATATATATATATATATATATATATATATATATATATATATACACATACATACATATACATACATACATACATACATACATACATACATACATACATACATACATACATACATACATACATATATATATATATATATATATATAACAGAAAGAGCAAGATCAGAACGAACAATGTCAGAGTCCTGAATACAATTATATATAATGGTGTGTATATGGTGTGTATAGACAGTATATGAATAGAAAAGGTGTGTACAGCAGTCACTCCAATATTTGCAGGACAATGAGGACAATCTACCTTTCCAATTAAACTTTGCATAAGAAAGCAAAAAAGAAACCACTTGGCCTCAATTTCTTCACTAGATTTCCCAACAAGGGTTCAAGGCATACATTTACATATACTAGGCCTATATACAGTTGAAGTCGGAGGTTTACATACACCCTAACCAAATACATTTAAACTCAGTTTTTCACAATTCCTGACATTTAATCCTAGTAAAAATTCCCTGTGTTCAGTCCATTAGGATCACCACTTTATTTTAAGAATGTGAAATGTCAGGTATAATAGTAGAGAGAATTATTTATTTCAGCTTTTATTTCTTTCATCATATTCCCAGTGGGTCAGAAGTTTACATACACTCAATTAGTATTTGGTAGCATTGCCTTTAAATTGTTTAACTTGGGTCAAACATTTCGAGTAGCCTTCCACAAGCTTCCCAAAATAAATTGGGTGAATTTTGGCCCATTCCTCCTGACAGAGCTGGTGTAACTGAGTCAGGTTTGTTGACCTCCTTGCTCACACATGCTTTTTCAGTTCTGCCCACAAATTTTCTATAGGATTGAGTTCAGGCTTTGTGATGGCCACTCCAATACCTTGACTTTGTTGTCCTTAAGCCATTTTTAACTTCCTGACTGATGTCTTAAGATGTTGCTTCAATATATCCACATAATTTTCCATCCTCATGATGCCATTTATTTTGTGAAGTGCACCAGTCCCTCCTGCAGCAAAGCACCCCCACAACATGAAGCTTCCACCCCCGTGCTTCACAGTTGGGATAGTGTTCTTTGGCTTGCAAGCCTCCTCCTTTTTCCTCCAAACATAATGATAGTCATTATAGCCAAACAGTTCTATTTTTGTTTCATCAGACCAGAGGACATTTCTCCAAAAAGTACGATCTTTGTTCCCATGTGCAGTTGGAAACCATAGTCTGGATTTTTTATGAGTCTTCCTTGCTGAGCGGCCTTTCAGGTTATGTCGATATAGGACTCATTTTCTGTGGATATAGATACTTTTTACCTGTTTCCTCTAGCATCTTCATAAGGTCCTTTGCTGTTGTTCTGGGATTGATTTGCACTTTTCGCACCAAAGTATGTTCATCTCTAGGAGACAGAACGTATCTCCTTCCTGAGCGGTATGACGGCTGCATAGTCCCATGGTGTTCATACTTGCATACTATTGTTTGTACAGATGAACGTGGTACCTTCAGGCATTTGGAGAAAAAAAATTCTGAGGTCTTGGCTGATTTCTTTTGATTTTCCCATGATGTCAAGCAAAGAGGCACTGAGTTTGACGGTAGGCCTTGAAATACATCCACAGGTACACATCCAATTGACTCAAATGATGTCAATTAGCCTATCAGAAGCTTCTAAATCCATGACATAATTTTCAGGAATTTTCCAAGCTGTTTAAAGGCACAGTCAACTTAGTGTATGTAACTTCTGACCCACTGGAATTGTGATACAGTGAATTATACTTGAATTATACTTAATCTGTAAACAATTGTTGGAAAAATTACTTGTGTTATGCACAAAGTAGATGTCTTAGCCGACTTGCCAAAACTATATTTTGTTAACAAGAAATATGTGTATAGTGGTTGAAAAACAAGTTTGAATAACTCCAACCTAAGTGTATGTAAACTTCCGACTTCTTCAACTGTACCTCTACAGAAATCCATGACATACAGTAAGGTATCATTATGTTCTGAAACAATGCATTACAGTAAGAGTGACAAGCACAATAACCTCATGATTATTTATCTGACATTGTGTTTATGTGTTCTTCTCAGGGTTAGAATGATGTGCATGGCCACAAACCTGTCTGCAGTTATTGGTCAATAAATCCGTGAAACCTGGGAGTTAGTTGTCATAGGGGGTTGATGTCTCTTCTGTGTAAATCCTCTGCAGAAGTAAATCAGAATTAGATTTTATAACCCACCTCATAGAGAAGCCATCGTATTGGCTCGAATGGGTTTTCCCAGTCCAACAGTCAAAACAGTCAGTTAATATTGTACAACCTTCACACTGTACCTGCTCTAGTGACCTTCTATTCTCTGGAACTGGTTGACATAACTTCCTGTTATGTGATTGTCAGATTTGCTGCCAGTCTGTAACTGCTCTCAGCCACCATTTCTAGCATTAGCCTGATGATGTGTGTGTGTGTGTGTCCCAGGGCCGGTGGTGGTACTGCTGACGGTACTCCAGTGGGCAGGACGAGGCCTCCCTTCTCCTGTCAGGCCCATCTGTGACCCCCGCGTCCTGGATCGCTTCATCATGGAGGCCCGCGACACAGAGACCGCTCTGGTGAGCTGAGGTCTAACAATCATGGACCTGAGCTACTTTTAAATGTTTGAAAAATGTCACATTAGAAGGTGGATGATGATACTACCAGAGTGTATTATGTGCAGAGACAATTCAGCTTTGTTAGTGTGTTTGATCTGTCGGTGTGTCTCATCTTACCCTAACTGTGTCAATATGTCTTGCCTTCCTTCCCTCTTGCAGCGAGGTTGCAAGGCAGGGTGTGGAGTGACAGGCACATTTGTGGTTCCTCTGACAAATGTTGACTTTGTAGTCTGGGAGACAAAGGATGTGAGTACCTGTCTATCAGTTCAATACCTGAGTTGTTCCACGAAATGAGTGCTTTTTGATGAGTGCCCTTTGATATTTTAAGTAGAAATTGTGCACCAATATTGGTAAGATGTCTATATGACTATCGCCCAGTAGCACTCACATCTGTAGCCATGAAATGCTTTGAAAGGCTGATCATGGCTCACATCAACACTTATCATCCCAGACACCCTGGACCCACTCCAATTCACATACTGCCTCAACAGATCCACAGATGACGCAATCTCTATTGCATTCCACACTGCCCTTTCCCACCTGGACAAAAGGAACACCTACATGAGAATCAAAAAGAAAGGAGGACCAAGGAACTCTTCATATAATTAATTAAAATGCCTTTATTTGTATGGCATGTTCAATGGAGTACTCCCTGGTGAAGGCCATGCAGCCAAATGTTTTTAAAATGTGTTTCCATTGAACATGCCATACAAATAAAGCCATTGAATTAATTATATGAAGAGTGCCTTGGTCCTCCTTTCTTTTTGACGACCAATTTACCCCTTTTACCAAAGAGCATCTTCTGTCTCCCAAAACCTACTATTGTGTACCTTAGCAGCGCTTCCCTTCCCTTCCTCTTTTTTTACCTATGTGAGAATGCTATTCATTGACTACAGCTCAGCGTTCAACATCATAGTGCCCTCCATGCTCATTACTAAGCTAAGGACCCTGGGACAGAACACCTCCCTCTGCAACTGGATCATGGACTTCCTGATGGTACGCCCCCAGGTGGTGAGGGTAAGCAACAACAGAGACGCCACGCTGACCCTCAACACGGGAACCCCTCAAGGGTGTGTGCTTAGTCCCCTCCTGTACTCCCTGTTCACCTGCATGGCCACGGATGACTCCAACACCATCATTAAGTTTGCAGATGACATAACGGTGGTAGGCCTGATCACCGACGATGATGAGACAGCCTATAGGGTGTAGGTTAGAGACCTGGAAGAGTGGCAGGACAAGAACCTCTCCCTCAACCTCAGCAAGACAAAGGAGCTGATCATGGACTACAGGAAATGAAGGGCCAAGCTCGCCCCCATTCACATCGACAGGGCTGTAGCGGAGCGGGTCGAGAGCTTTAAGTTCCTCTGTGTCCACATCACATCTATCATGGTCCAAAAACACCAACACAGTGGTGAAGAGGGCACGACAACACCTCTTCCCCCTCAGGAAGCTGAAAAGATTTGACATGGATAGATCCTCAAAAAGATCCTCAAAAAGTTCCACAGCTGCACCATTAAGAGCATCTTGACTGGCTGCATCACCGCTTGGTATGGCAACTGCTTGGCAACCGACCGCAAGGCGCTACAGAGGGTGGTGCAGACGGCTCAGTACATCCCTGGTGCCGAGCTCCCTACCATCCAGGACCTCTATACCAGGCGGTATCAGTGGAAAGCCCTAAAAATTGTCAAAGACTCAAGCCACCCAAGTTATAGACTGTTCTCTCTGCTACTGCACAGCAAGTGGGACTGGTGCACCAAGTCTTGAACCAACAGGACCCTGAACAGCTTCTACCCCCAAGCCATAAGACTGCAAAAGAGTTAGTGAAATAGTCAACCAAATAGCTACCCGGACTATCTGCATTGACCCTTTTTACACTAACTTTTTTGACTCATCACATACGCCGCTGCTACTGTTTACTATCTGTCACTTTATTTCTAGTTATATGCACAGTACATATCTAACTCAATTATCTCATACCCCTGTACATTGTCTCGGTACTGGTACCCTTTGTATATTGCCAAGTTATTCATTGTGCAACATATATTATTTTATTATTACGTTTATTATTATTATGTTTTACTTTTCTATTTTCTTTCTTTGCATTGCTGGGAAGGGCCCGTAAGTAAGCATTTCACTGTTAGGCCACACCTATTGTTTACAAAGTTAACATTTGATTTGATTTGAACTTACATGGAGTCCATTGAGTCCACTGAGCTCTAACTGCCAATACATGTATTTCTGTACAGTGTACCCATTAATACAGGATTCACCCTAATGTGCATGCATCTTTAGCTATATAATGATAATGTATTATGACATTCTGTGAGTTTTGTTTTAGCCTACGCATGTATATAATGCGTGTATGTGTGTATTCCCAGACTGAGGAGCAGGCTTTGGAGGTCCAGTCGGGGATGTCTCTGTTCGGCCAGGCCCTGGGTGCTGTGAGGGAGTCAGTGAGCCGTGTTGCCGTGCAGATCCTCATCGACAACAACAAGAGCAACATCCACAGCCTGGGCCAGGTGCTGCGCAGCCTCCACATCCAGGTGACTCACTGAGGAGTGTGAGTGTCTCGTCTACAGCATGGCCAGTGGATGGGACTGTGGTGTGAACCTTTTTGTTATGTAGGGCCAGGAGAGTTCCTGGTCTGATCACATGGTAAAGCCAATAGGCCCAGAGTTATTCCTGATCACATGACCTAACCAGGAAAAACTCCTATCCCACTTATCAGATATATTTTGTGTCTCTGTTTCTACCGTATATCACGTTTTAAGGTATGACCCCGTGCAGACAGTGTTGAAAAGTTTATTCCTTAAACAGGGACAGGCAAACGACAGGTCAAGGCAGGCAGGGGTCAATAATCCAGAAAGGTTGTAAGGTACAAAACAGCAAGCAGGCGCAGGCCCAGGTCAGGCAGAGGTCGGTAATCCAGAGTAGTGGGGCAAAGGTACAGGATGACAGGCAGGCTCAGGGTCAAGGCAGGCAGAACGGTCAGAACCGGGAAACTAGAAAACAGGAGCAAGGAAACAGGTGGGAGCAGGGAAACAAAATGCTGGTAGGGATTCTACGAACAAAGTGAACTGGCAACAGACAAACAGAGAACACATGTATAAATACACAGGGAATAATGGTGAAGATGGGTGACACCTGGAGGGGGGTGGAGACAAGCACAAAGAAGTGAAACAGAGCAGGGCGTGACACCGTATGTGTGAGTCAGTTTGTACGTACTATACTCGACTGTACTGTACTGAACCTCCCCTGCAGAGAGCCTCATTGGGAATAGATAAGTGTTCTTGGAAAGGTCATGGAACAAAGGTACCAAAGGAGGCTGGTGCAGGGAGGACATCTAAAAACAATGCCTGGAATGGAGTGAATGCAATGGTATCCAACACACGTCCTCCCACGTTCCAGCCATTACTCTCTAGGCTATGTGGGACGCTAGCGTCCCATCTGGCCAACATCCAGTGAGATTGCAGAGCGCCAAATTCAAATACAGAAATACTCATTATAAAAATTCAGAAAACAAAACATATTTTACAGAGGTTTAAAGATTAACTTCTTGTGAATCCAACCACGGTGTCAGATTTTTAAAATGCTTTACGGCGAAAGCATACCTTACGATTATTTGAGAACATAGCCCAGTTGACAAATTATTACAAACAGTAACCAGCCAAGCAGAAGTGTTACAAAACTCAGAAATAGAGATAAAATTAATCTCTTACCTTTGATGATCTTCATATGGATGCACTCAGCAGACATTCATTTACTCAATAAATGTTCCTTTTGTTCGATAAAGTCTCTTTATATCCAAAAATCTCAGTTTTGTTGCGCATTTTCTTCAGTAATCCACAGGCTCAAACTCAGTCAAAATAGGCAGACGAAAAATCCAAATTGTATCCGTAAAGTTCATAGAAACATGTCAAACGATGTTTATATTCAATCCTCAGGTTGTTTTTAGCCTAAATGATCTATAATATTTCAACCGGACAATAACGTCATCAATATAAAAGGTAAACAAGAAATGCACTCTCTTGCACATGAAAAAGCTCTGTGACACTTCAGGGTCCACTCATTCAGACTGGTCTTACTCCCTCATTTATAAGAATACAAGCCTGAAACAATTTCTAAAGACTGATGCCATCTAGTGGAAGGCATAGGAACTGCAAATTGAGTCCTAAGTCAATGGATACTGTAATGGCATTGAATAGAAAACTACAAAACCAAAAAATGAATGGATTTTTCTCAGGTGTTCGCCTGCCAAATCAGTTCTGTTATACTCACAGACATTATTTTAACAGTTTTGGAAACTTTAGAGTGTTTTCTATCCAAATCTACCAGTTATATGCATATCATATCTTCTGGGCCTGAGTAGCAGGCCATTTAATTTGGGCATGCTTTTCATCCAAAATTCCGAATGCTTCCCCCTACCCTAGAGAAGCCTGTGATGGGTACAGTCAGCCAGACATTCCCTTGTCCTCTCTGCCCTCTCCCCTCAGTGTACCACCGCCTACCTGCCACGCTTTGTTTGCTTTTCTGTCAGAGGCGCCACTCTTCTCAGAAACTTGTGCCTTTTAAGGGTACTGCAGTTCAGTGACTGAGATGGCATTGAGCAGGCCGGGTATGGCAGTGGAAGTTAGTGGAAAGGTGACAGAATGGGGGTTCTATTTGGCTGCATACGGTTTCGTATGGAGTAGCAGGCCAAGAAGAACCTGGAATAGACCCTCTTCCACAGAACAGATGAGTGGTGCTTTTTTTCCCAGGGTTGTGTACTAAACCTTGTTCTTCCTCCCATCCATTGAACAGGACCTGCCCCTTCCTCCAGCACCAGCAGTAGGTGACTTAGTGACTAGGAAGGTGTCGTCCTTATCTGAGCTGCTCCATGTCCACACCAACTTCCTACGAGGGAAGGTTCGCCTGCTGCTCACCAACGCACCTGCCTGTCAACAGAACAGCACTTGATTGGAGCTTTCCTCTGTGATTGGACCGTTGTTTAGAGAGAGGATGAGGTGATTGGACGAAGTCTCTGAATGGCTTACCAGTATGGAATGTGTAGACAAGGTGATTGCTGACCGGACAAAAACTGGTGGATAAGTAAGTTCCCTGTGGGTGGAGTTGGTGAGAACATGAATGAGTGAGAGAGAAAAAAACGGAAGTTCTACAGCTCATTGACCTCACCAGTTCCTCATACTACCTAGCAGTACTGCCAAAGAGCTCTGATGCATGCACTGGAATAAGCTACAGATGGAACACATCATAGAAGATCATATATAAAGTCCTAAATCCAAGAATTGTATATTATGTTCTATTTATACAGCTTGCATTAAACTTGTCTTAACCGTGTTTTTATATAAATCTCTATTTTCATATATGAGTGTGTCCCTTTTAGTCTTTGAACCATAGGTTTCTCATTGATGCTAAGGTTTAACATACTGAAGTCAGTGTTTGTGTGTTCATGTAATATACTTGCTCAGTGCCGTTATAATTCAGACCACAGGTACACTTTGCTGCAAGACAATGTATTGATCACTTCTCACTTCTGCCCTCTGTCTGTCTGTACCCCTCCCTCCCTCCATGCCCCCTCTCTCTACCTTTCTCTGGCTCACCCTGTCTTTGGGGTCAGAGCAGACATTGTATTTCACCACCAGGCAGCACATACAGCTCTTCCGGCCTGGCAGGTGGAGAATTGAAGATGAGAATGAGTTCAGTTCCTGGAGACAGTTCTGCACTCTGTTGCCCTCTGCTGGATAGACCGTGACATCATTGCCCTACTTAGACCCCGCATACACAAAGAACAGCTCTATGGCTATAAAAAGAAAAAGACATCATCAGGAAATCATCTCATATTTGTGCATATAGACCAAATGCTCACCCAAAACAAAAAACACACAAAAGAACACCAACCAAAGTATGTCAACATGGGAAATGATTAATCAGATCAGCAACCACTCACAGATTATCGATTTAAATAATTAGATGTTGTGTGTTCATAGACAATAACAGGGAGGCAAATGTGATAATTTGTTTAAGAATGTATTTTTAATGTTCTCCATTTCAGGTGCACAACATACAGTCTGTAATAGCCTCTATATGAAATAGAAATATTAACTTCATTCTTTAAACCCGTTCGTTATGCTTCCTTACAGTGTCTTAATCCTCCAGTAAGTGCTGATTTCAGACTAAATGAAAACAGAGACAAACAGGTGCAAACCTTTTTGGGCAACCCAGCGTGAACCTTGGAAAAGTAGAGATTTGCATCCTTGTAATGTTTCTTTGTAACATTGAGCCAAAGTCAGACTTTAGTGTCACTGTGTAAACTTGGTGAGAGTGTGCTTCCAGAGTCTGTTGGCTGCCATATCCCTGGTTTCCAAATTTCAGTCATATATATATATATATATATATATATATATATATTTTTTTTTAGAAAAATACTGTATTTTTTCACTTTTCCTTTTTGGAAACATGGGCCTCTCAAATGGACAGCAAACAGGTGGGCTGATATTCCCAGAAAATGACTTAAACAGAGAGTGTGCATGGCAGACATTATAGTAAAGGATAGCAAAGCAACCACAACCATCAGAGTCTGAAACAAGACTAAATAGTACAAAGGAGTTGACAACATACTGTACCTGTTCTAAGCTATGGGTAATACTGTATGTCATATCTCAGGACAGTGAGTGTCACTAACAAGTACCAACAGCACCGCCATCAAGATTCAAGTTTCCTAGTTCTGTAGGTTTGGGTTGAGCACAGTTTCAAACCATGGCTTTATCTCTACCACTCTCCATCAGTGCCTTCCGGTTTTCTTTCCTTCTGTCTCTCGCTCTTGATCACTCTCCTATTTTCTTTTTCTCTGTATTCTATCTAAATCTGCTATTTATGCAGCTCTTATCTTTGGCCACTTAACGGATGCAGAAGGCTCATCTTAAATTAATCCAAACAAAATCTGTCTTCATGATTGATGTGGCAATTGACAATTGTGCAAGTAATGCCCACCTCCATCCAAAACCCCACACACATCCAGTATGTCCTTTCTACCCTAGAGAAACCTGAGCCATATCCCCTTACCTACTGCTATTATGTTGAACTCAATCATGCTAGGATTTTAGATGTAGTTCACAGATCATTCATGTATGTTAATAACTGTCTACATGTTCCCATAACTTGTTGTACTTTGACCTTGAAAATCTAAGAAATGAAAGAGAATCAACCAACAACGGATCAGCCGTCTGAACTTGCACCTGCTGTCACAAAGGAAAGATTTCACCGTTCACTCATAAACCAAACCATAAACATAATATGTACAAATACCACTTTGTTCTCTTACACTTAAAAAAATGTACAGTTTGTTTTCGATGGTGTTTGTTTTGTTATTTTCTCTGAGTCCCGGCCCCTGTGACAGATGCCAGTCTAACCCCAGTGTGATCATCATCATCCCAAAACAAGACAGGAAACAGAACAGGAAAAACATGGGGAACTCAATCCTGCCAGGTTTGTTTTTTTCTGTGTATATGTGAGTAATGTGTATCAAATGTTTTTTTCTACTCAAGATTTAGAACGCATCCTCAGTGCATCGGAGACATGTCAGGCTTCTTCTGAAGAGTCATCTCTCCATCGTCGCTGTTGGTTTTGATGTCAAGGTTTTTCGTATTGTCTCAACATCTGTTCTGTAACAGTTTTTTTTTCATGAATGTCCAGAGTTCATTGTGTCCCTGTGTTCAGTTGTGCGGTTGAAAGATCTAAAACGTGCGTACAAGGCTTTTCACCTTTGACCTACAGTATGTCAGTCAGTCTGTCTGAGCCCCCCTCATACCCCCTGCACCCTCTCCCCCTGCACCCTCTCCACTCAGAACAACAGAAGTGGATTTGAAAAGACAGAGTCATACCCAGTCTCCAAAAACCTGAAGCACGTAGCTAAAAGTCCACTGAGGAGAGGAGTGCTTAAAACGAAGATAATTGTTCAGAGACAACCCTTTATTCCCGGGAAAATGTGTAGAATTCTATCAGTTTTTATCATTGAGGCAATCCACGTGAAGTATGACATTTTCACCATTCAAAAACAAGTATTAGTCTATCATGGACAAACACTGCAAGCTGATGGAGTGGTAAAGTCCAACAATGTTTCCTTCAGTCGACCGTGCAACACTCCACAGGTAAAGTAATGAGAGAAATAAAACGAGGGAGAGAGAGAGAGGGGGCTTCCATCAGTCTTTCAGGGCGGCAGGTGCTTGTGGAACAGCCTCAGTGATAAGAAAGGAAAAAAATAAAGGACATATTTGTTGTCCTTGTTATAATCATAGTCAATATTCATCTCTTGAAAGCCTTTTTGAAGTATCTACAGAATAGAAGATAGTTTTCTTGTGCACGAAGTTCAGCTGACGTAAAAAACAAAAAGAAAGTACTTTAAGAAAAGAAAAAAAACAAGAAAAAAAACAAGGCCAAACCTGGAAATAAAAAGGAAGAATTCTAGATTTCCACTCTGATGTCCATCCTCCAATTAGAAAATAAAAATCATGCAGAAGATCCCAGACAAAAAAAACAGTTATAAATCTTAATATTCTCTCATATTTTTTACATGGACATATTTAATATTTTCCCCGTTGAGTAGAGCCCAGCCAAGGTGCAACACTGAATGCAGTAAAAACAAAAATAAATTGCAAAAGATCAAAAAGAAAGATGACACGTCTGGCACTTTTTTGATTATGATAATTCCTTGTGTAAGATCAAGTCAGGATGGGCCTCTCCAGGTGGTCCATTGGACCCCATTGAAAGAAGAGCGTTATCACAGTACTTGGCACCAAGAATGCTGGTAAAAACGAGATATCAGGATCTCACCTTTTTCATTCATATCCTTACAATTTATCAATAATACATAATTTACATTTATGTGTTTGTATAAAAGACTCCAAAGAGGAGAAGTGATTTGCGCAAGAGAGAAATAGGATGAAAATGAGACTGGGAGGATTGTGTGAACGTTGTGATCAAGAGCTATAGGAACAGACATGGAGAGAAGTGAGTGGGAGGCAGAGAGAAGAAGAACAGTAATATTGTTTGAGAGAGAGAGGAAGATAGAGAGTGAGAGAGAGAAAGAGAGTGAAATACCCAGATTGTACAGACATATGAACAGGTTGGAAGATGTGTGATAGAGATGTGTTAGTTGGGTAATGATAGTCTTTGTCCCAGCAGCCCACAGCCTGAGTCAGACTGAGCCATGCATCCCAACAGTAGGGGGCGATAACACAGCCTCATGGGGAGATTGACAGAGAACAGAATGACACGGAGAAAGAGAAAAAAGCAACACAGAAAAAGAAGAGAGGATGACCCCAGTAAGAGAGAGAAGAAGGAGAGGACCAGTCTGTGTGGTGTTCATTTGTATCTCTGCTGATCCAGAGGTTATGCCTGGTCCTATACGCGGGTGGTGGAGTGTTGGTGTGGCAGGGCGTTGTTGCTGTGGCCGGGGGTGGGGGTGGTGGAGGGTGCCGGGGCGGGGGGGTAGGTGTTGAAGGGGTGGAGGGGCTGCATGCCGCTGATAGTGCTGGGCATCATGGTGATGGTGTTTGCCGTCATCAGCGGCACGTCCTCCGGTGCCCGCCGCAGCGCCAGCGTGTAGTCCGGCGGGCCCACCTGCGCCCGCAGCGGCTCCAGGTCGCCATGGAGACCACGGGAAGGGAGGGGCGTGCCGATACCATGCTCCATCTCTACTCTCTGCTGCTTCATCTGCAGGGACATGAGCTCCTCCTCCTGGCTCAGTGCCAGGTCATTGTGGGACGGGGCACCCACCCCTCCCATGCCCAAGCCCATGGCGGT